>NC_133622.1:238321745-238621745 GCF_048593235.1 Sminthopsis crassicaudata
AATTGATATGCTGAAATTGAGGTAAAGACAAGCTGCTGAAGGTTTTGCCAGAAGAGTAAGCAGTTTGGCATAATATTACATCATATAGGCTTGAGATGCTTAACAAAGCATTAATGGGTGGAAAAGTTTAATTTTAAGGGAATTTTTATTAGAATGTTTGTCACTCGGTAAAGAAATACTTTTGAGAATAACTTGTATATATTTTTATTAGTCTGCAAAAAAAATCTGCAAACTTTCCAGAATAGGGAATACCTGAACAAATATAATGAAAGTAAAGACCAATAGAGATATTAATGTAAATAAATTTAGAGATAAACACATATAAGGAGCTTTTGAAATTCATTTTGCTGTTTGAAATTAACTTTGTTTATAAAGTGATTAAAAATATTTTACCCAATCATCAGTTTACTTAAGAATATATATATATATATATATATATTTTTTTTTTTTTCATTTTTATATTGGGATGGAAAAACATCAAATTCTCTTGGATTCTAAGATTATTTTATTTATTGCATTATAGTTCCCTTGCAATAAATCTGTTCTTGTATGTTTGAATATATGTATTTCTGTGCATAACAGAGAGAGAGAGAGAGAGAAGAGAGAGGGACAGAGAGACAGAGAGAGACAGAGAGAGAGAGAGAGAGAGAGAGAGAGAGAGAGAGAGAGGTGATTAACATATTTGCTATAAATTTTGTTGAAGTTGATATTGGATATATAAATTTAAAACTGAGAAATATAAATGTATATATAAATATAAATAAGCTACATAATTATAGTCATTGTTTTCCTCCAAAGAAGAGATTTAAACATTTATCTTCTTAATTTCTTTGAAAAACAGAATGATGGGTGAGGAACACTATATATACTGTGGACTCATAATTGTTTTTATTATTTTCACTTTTTTAAAATAATGTGTGTTTTACTAGGTGGACAGGAAAAATATATATTCTATATGAAAACTATACAAATTAAAATATATCAGTGATTTAAAAATAAGTTGAAAAATAAAATGTATATGGAGTTCATTTTTAAATGAACTATGATAAACAAAAATGGTACAGCATTGTGCCATGTATGTTTGCATATCTACGGCCTATGACCACTTTTCCCATTGATAAGGGCATTGCTGTTTTTTATACAATGATAACTCCAATGTTAAATCCCCTAATCTGGAATCAAAAAAACTAGGGTATAAAATTTGAACTCCTATAAATACCTGTGTGGCCTTTCAATAATCATGGCATTTCTTGGTCTCTCTGTTTACTCTTCTTTAAATTGGGGGAATCCGGCTCCATGATGTTACATTGCCTCCCCAATTCAAAATGTATGTTCCTCTGAGTTCAAACTTCCTTTGGCTGATATCTATTTTCTTTAGTTAATAGATTAGAATGATAAACATGTATGTGATGTATCCATTAGACAGAAAGTTAAGGAATTTATTAATTTAAGTTATAAAACTAGAGTGGCATACAGAGCTGAAATTATAGTTTAGACTTAAGAACTGTAAGTAATATTCTTCCACTGCCCACTTGTTCATTAATGGAATTTGAGAGCAACTTTTATCTTCCTTTTACATGTTTTCCATTTGAAAGAAAAGATCTATCTTCTAGAAACAAAGACAGACAGACAGAGAAGAAAATATGCAGTCCCTATTTGGAATGTAATGCTTCATGAGGAAACAGATTGTCCTTCATTGAAGATTATTAAATAACAACAATGACAATGAAAACCTGAATGGCTTTGCTTAGGTATGGAGCAGAAGGGAGTCTTTTGAGGTATAGTTTTTACTTAATGAGATCTTGATTCAATTGAAATTCTGTACTTTAGATTCTGGCTTACCTGGTTATTTATTCATTATATAGCTCATAATTATTTTTGTCTTTTCAGCTGAGCCAACTTTCACCTATATGACATCTTCAAAACTGTAAAGATGGATGGTGCAAACAATGTAACTGAATTCATTCTTCTGGGTCTCACACAGAATCCAGAGATGCAGAAAATGTTTTTTGTGATATTTTTACTCATCTACTTGTTGACCTTGGTGGGAAATCTACTGATTGTCATTACCATTGCAGTCAGTCAGACTCTAAGCTCCCCTATGTATATCTTTCTTTCTTATTTGTCCTTGTTAGATAGTTGTTATTCTTCTTCCATGGGCCCCAAAATGATAATTGATTCACTCTCTGATAGGAAAACAATATCTTTCAATGCATGCATGACCCAGCTTTTTGCAGAACATTTGTTTGCTGGGGCTGAGATCATCCTCCTAATGGTGATGGCCTATGATAGGTATGTGGCCATTTGTAAACCCCTGCATTACTTAACCATTATGAATAGATCAGTATGTATTCTTTTGGTGGGATTAGCTTGGATGGGAGGCTTTGTTCATGCCATAATATTGATTCTATTCATCATTTGGTTACCATTCTGTGGTCCCAATGTTATTGACCATTTTCTTTGTGATTTCTTTCCTTTGTTGAAACTCTCTTGTGTTGAGATCCATCCCATTGGGATTTTTGTTGCTGCCAATAGTGGGATAATGTGCATACTAATTTTTTTCATGCTTCTCGCATCTTATATCATCATTTTGAACTCCCTGAAAAAACATAGCTCAGAAGGACAGCGCAAAGCTCTTTCAACTTGTGTGTCCCACATTGCCGTGGTCATTTTGTTCTTTGTGCCATGTATGTTTGCATATCTACGGCCTATGACCACTTTTCCCATTGATAAGGCCATTGCTGTTTTTTATACAATGATAACTCCAATGTTAAATCCCCTAATCTACACATTGAGGAATGAAGAAGTAAAAAATGCCATGAGAAAATTATGGAGCCAAAGAATGATTTAAGATAAGAAATTCACAGAATAATGTCAAGTGGATATTAATATGCATGATAGTAGCATAAAAACAATTTGTGCTGAAAATGTATTTCCAATAGCTATAGCAAACATAACACTTTTCAGTTTTCCAATAGATGGATATATATATATATATATATATATGTGTGTGTGTGTGTATGTATACTATATATATATATATATATATATATATATATATATAGTATACATACACACACACACACACACATATATATATATATATATATATATATATATATATATAGTATACATACACACACACACACTATATATATATATATATATATATATATATATATATATATATATATATATATATATATATATATATATATATATTAGGGTTAGGATGTAATTTCAGAATGTATACATCATTTGGTCATTATCATTTTAGATGGCTTTTGTTGAAATGGTCCCTCATCTTTGCTTTATGCATTTATTTGGAGAAAGTGAGAAATCATCAAATTTATCAATGGAGAGAACAAAGCTGGGAAAGAAGTTTAATATGTTGAAAGATAAAAATAGCACACAAAAGACCTTAAAATATGAGAATAATGGGATAATCCTAATTAGATAAATTTTACTAGAATAAAATGTAAAAGAGCCACAAATTGTTTACCATATGACATATTCTATCAATAATTCTATCTTCTGTGGATATAAAGACCCAAAATGGAAAAAAAAAAAAAAAAAAAAAAACAAGCCTTGACCTTAAATCTTTAAGGGACTTAAATTATACTAGGAAGAAATAAAACATATACAGACAAGTGAATACAGAGCATTAAAAGAGATCTTTATACTTAGAATTTTCATTTATAATCAGGAAAGATTTCTTATGGGAGATGGTATTTAATCTGAGACTTGCATAGAACTATAAAATCTAAGCAATTAACTTTAGGAATGCTACTAGTCTAGATCTTGAAGAAAGGTTATTCACCTAAAGAGAACCAGTTGACCAACTTGACTATAATGTAGAATGCATAATACTTTCGACCTAAAAAATTCCACTAGATAGGATAGATGCCTAATGAATGAATGAGAAATCATTTAATAGGCATTTTTTGTGCTTATATTTCAGAAACCAAAGTAAATTCTGAAAGGACAAATATAAAGACAAATATAATCCTTGTCCTCAATGAGTTAGTGTTTTAATAGTGGAACACAACATAATGGTGAGAGCAGAGATGTTCTTTGCAAAGATAATTGAAGTCACAGGGCAAATGATTGTTATGATATTGCAAGCATGGTTAGTGCTTTTAAGATTTCTGACTTCAGAGCTAGTGAAACAAATTACTTATAAAAAGGGCAGAAAGGAAAATTATACATATAGCAATATGACATAAATATAGCTGGACAGGAGTATGATTAGTATGGGTTGAACTAAAAGTGCTTACACAGAAGTTAATATGGGAAAATCTGGGAGTTTTAGTCAATTTTGAGGTCAAGATGAGTAAGATGGATGATTTTCAAGTAAAACAATTGAATCCATTCATAGAAAGATAGAATCGAGAAATAGTGTTATGGAATGCACACATACACTCCACACACATGTATATGTACACATATACATATACACAATATACACAAGCATGTATATGTTATTGTATGCTTCTATATAAATATATGTTACATGTGCAGGTATGTTTTTGTATATATGTGTGTGTGTGTGTGTGTGTGTGTATTTAAACACACACACACACACACACACACACACACACACACACACACATAAATTCCTGTTTTGGGACATTTTAATGAGGAAGTAAACCAAGATTTCACAATTCTTCCTCCATTCCTGGGGAGAGAGAGAACTACTCTTCAGATAGGTGAATCCCTACAGCTTGACAACAGCTTGGGAAAAGGTTTTCAAATATGACTGATCTACCCCTCTCTGCCACTTCAGAAATGGAATGTTAATTGGTTTATGAATGTTGGGCATAGATCTGGAATTGACTAATTGCTTTATTCCTGAGAGGGAGAGCCAGAAATTTTATCTTGATAGGAAAGGGCAGAAATTAAATTCTTAAATAAAGGGGCTTCATCTCCCCAATTTTTAAAGTCATAGAACATTGTCTACTACATAGGACATGTGGTATTGATTCTGGAGAAGAAATGCATTTAATTGATTAAAATAATTTGAAGTGGAAAATAAACTTTTAGGGAACATTATCCTTGTAACCAGTCATTTTTGTTTTTTTTTTTTAATTTCAAAGTAGAAAACAAAACAAAACAAAAAAAAAAATTTGTCATATTCACAGAAATAATGAGAGAATTCAAAATTTGAGACAATAAATTTCCATTTCAAGAAAAACAATGTAATAAATACTACACATTGTGTTCAGAGTATCCATCTTTTCTTTGCTTCTTTGTAGCTTTTCTTTTGTTCACTGCTCTGCATATTTTACTTTATCCTTTTCCTCCTTTTTCTTATCTCTTCCCAAAAGACTATATGCAAGCAATCCATTATATATATATATATATATACACACATTTATATATATAAACATGCTTGTACGTACATATGCATAGATCTATAACCATATATATATATACATATATATATATATATATATATATATACACACATGTACATACATATTCATCAATGTAAGATTATACTATGTTTCTATTTCTCTGAAGGTGGATAATATCTTCCTTCTTAAGTCCAAGTGTTTCCATATTTTTTAATCCACCAACTCATCATTTCCTATATCACAGCAATATTCTAAGTTTTTATACAATCTAGTTATTTTAAATAAACTAAAACCTTATTGGTTAATATGGTTGAAATTTAGTGTGGTTTCCCTATTTTTCTTTTTTAATTAAATCTATTTTAGCTCTTTCAAACTCTACAATTATAATGTCTATCTTAAATATATAATTTATATTTTCACATATAAGAACTAAGAAGTTTCTTTTTATTGAGTCCCTTTAAATTAATCTTTTATGTTTACCTTACATTTCTTTTAGATCTTATATGATAAATTTTCTATTAAGATGGGGAGATGGGTTTGGGAACAAAATTCTGAAAGTCTATCAATTCTTTGAATATCTTTTTTTTTTTTTTTTTCCATTCAGGATTATGCTTAATTTTGGTGACTATGAAGTTTTTGACTGCAACCCTACTTCTTTTCTATAATGTTCTCTTTTTCGGTTTTCTGGGTGTCTCTGGGAGCAGCCTTCATTTCAGTTCAGTAATCACCATGAGAACAGACAGGAATTAAAGTTCAAATCCTTTATTGTCCCCTTGCCAGGGGCTGGGCAGCTTTCTTAGAGGCCTTCCTCTCTCCTTGGTTGGAAGAGCTTGAGCTCCTGCCTGTCTTCTTTGCCCTCTAAATCTTTCTGAAATCTACCTGGCTGAGGCTTCTAGCTTACATGCTCTGTACTGAGTATAAACCAATCATTATCTCACTAGGAAGCCATTATTTGTTGTAAGATTAAATCTATCATACTGAACCATGCTAAACTAGATAACCATTGTCTCTATTAATTCCACTGCCTTAGCACCTTGTAAGATTTCTTTGTTTCAACTTCAGAGTTCTGGCCCATACCATTTTTCTATAATCAAATATTTCCAGTGTCATTGTATAGAACAGTGCTTTAATTTTGCTTGATTAAAATGAATAAATCTTTGAAAAAAGGACAAAGTGTCATAAAGATTAAAGGAAAAAAATAATAATATATGTGTATCAATTTATATGGCTGATCTCTTTAAAGTTTCAAATTCTTAGCCCTAATTTTCTCATCTTTTAAATAATAATACTCATGTCATAGAATTGTGAGGAATGAATGAAATAGTGCATCAGCATGCTTTTTATTCTTTTTAACATTATGAAAGTTATTTTTGTTTTCTTAAAGGATTATATAGAAACTGGGTTCATTTGATCCCCATCAGTGGAGAAATGCTTTATTTTGATTTGACTAGAAGTAAAAATTGATCCAAAGAGAGTGATTTGGGGCAGTACCTCCAAAAACAGTAAATCTGTTTATTATGAGTATATAGTTTCTGGCTCTATACTACTGGCTAAAAAGACATTTGGGGGATATGTGCTGTTGATGTGTGTGTGTGTGTGTGTGTGTGTGTGTGTGTAAGCGAATGTGTGTATTTTCTTTAGTAGGAAACTGCTCCAACAAACTTTCACTTCTTTCACTATCCCATGTATTTGTCATGCATAAGTACAAGCTTCACCCTATGAATAAAGTCCATTCTTTATCATCAATATGTGGACTACATCTTACCAGAAAGCAGGTAGCCATTATAGTAGATACAGTGCTGATCCTAGAATCTGGGAAACTTGTGTTGACTTTACTAGCTGTGTGACCCTGGGAAAATAACTTAACCTTGCTTCCTTTTTCTCATCTGTGTCAGCCAGAGAAAGAAATGGTAAATTACTCCATCATCTTTTTCAAGATACTGGCAAATGGGTTACATCGTTTTATGTTAAGATGTTACTAGATAATTTGGCTTATGAAATTTTAACCCCCAGTGATTGGAAATCCATAGTAAGGACATGTTTAGAACCTGGACAAAATGTTGTGACTTTTGGAGTACCATAAATTTTGTAGGATTCAAGCCCAATGCAATAAACAAACTGGAGTTAATATACAAATCACTTTTGACCAACTAGCAGGTGAAGGCCAGAATGCAGAAAATTCAGCACAGATTAATTACCCCTTAGGAACATGTGAACAAATTGCTACTGCTCTATAAAAGCTTTTTTCCCAGGAAAGATTGAGGAGAAGCCTTCACAAAAATAGAGCAAGGTCCCAATGAACCCTTTGTGGATTTTGTGGGATGTTTGCAAACAGCTGTCACAAGAACCACTGGAGAAAATCCAGATACACAAATAATGATCAGAGAAGTAGCTAAGGAAAATGCCAATGAGGTTTGCAGAAAAATTATATGGGGACTACACAAAGATCATAAGATGCAGTGCCACAGTGGGCACAAGTGCTTATACTCAGACTATGATGAACATGGGAAGACAGGGTCCCTCTTGGTATGGGACTGCTAGAGAGAAGCATCAATGTTTACATTGTGGAAAAATAGGACATGTGAGAGTCCAGTGTAGGTACAGAGATAGAATGAGGAGATCAATAACCCTATGTCCAAAATGTCACAAGGGCTTCCACTGGGCCTCAGAATATAGATTGACCTAGGGAAATGAGAGGCAGGGCCCAGCTCCAAGATATCATACAAAAGACAGGTGGGGCATGATGCCAGCTGAGTTTACATCCAGAGAGTCTTTAGAAGTTCAGGTCTCTGATGTGATCAATCAACCAAAAAACAATCATGTGGCAGAAAGGGATTCATGATCTACAGCCAAAAAGAAATCAGATGGGAGAAAGGGATTACATGATCAGTCATTCATAAAGCAATCAGATAGCAGAAAGGGATTACAATTGGGAGAATATAGGCTTTTTAACCCAACAGAAGAGCAGTGTCCAGTGTGAACAGCTCATTAAAGCAGCTCCAATATAATTGCCAGATGATGAGGAGAAATCTAGAAACTGGTAAATAGAAGGGACTAGATAGGTTAACTGCTTGGGAGAAAGGGTTTGCTTGTATTTCTTCAGAGGGAGAAGGAATCAGATGGGTGCCAATGAGCCGTATTCACCTTGTCCATCAGAGAGAGACAGTAAAAGAGAAAACTCTGAAAACAAAGGAGATGACCTAAGAACAAAATCTGCAGGAATCATTGAATTCCCTAACACAAGATGAGACTTTTGCAAGACTTGAAAACCAGCAGGAATCATTGGATTCCTTGAGATGAAAAATTGTTGATGAGACTATTATTGTAGGACTTCAAAACTTGCAGGAATTATTGGATTCCTGGCACATGAACTAATAGACAGACAATAGATTGGTTTTGGACTGTTTCTAGGTCTTATGGGCATGTATAATTCCTCATGTTGATTCATGTAATTTGTTATATCACTGCTAGTCTATGTTACTATGTACTTATGCAATTTATGTGATTATGTATAATACCTCCCATATTGATGGTTTTATGTATATGTTTCAAGTGAGCCCCTTCAGAACCCCACTAATCTGATTTGATTTCCCATTTCCTTTGATGTTTTCATCTCCCTTCCTGAGATGTTAGGGAGTGTGTGACCACCTCCTTTTATGGTGTTTTCACCCCTTTTTTGAGCAGTCAGGGAAAGCATGATCACCTTCTTTTATGGGGTTCTCAACTCCTTGAGAAGTCAGAGAGGTCATACCCACCTATGTTCTAAAAACAAAAGAAAACTGGAGATGTTATGGGCCAGAACTTGAAACAAGGTGCTAAGTAAGTGGAATTGAGGAGACAGTGGTTAAATCTAGTTTAGCATTGATTTAATCCTACAACAAATAATGGTTTCCTAGTGATATAATGATTAGTGTATACTCAGTGTGGAACATATAAGGAGGAGCTCTGTGGGCCAGAAAGGACAAGCCCACTAGATGCTCTCAAAGCCTCAGCCAGGAATCAATCGAGCAGATTCAGAAGTCAGAGAAAGCAGCTTAAGCTCTTGGAACCAAGACTACAGATAGACCTCTAAGAAAGCTAACTGGGCCCTGGGAAGGAGACAAGATTTTGAAGGAGGCAATCAAGGATTTGGACTTTAATACCTGGCTGCATTTGGGGTGATTACTCTGAACTGAAATGAAGGCTGCTCCCAGAACCCCCCAGGAAACCTGCTCTCAGAGAAAATTATATTTTAGAGAAGAATATTCCAACTAGGCTCCAGAACTACACTTTCTGTTCAAAAGTATCTAGAAAAATTGATTTTAATAGACTAAGACATAACTGGGAATCTATGTTCATATAAAAGGAACATGGTCTTTGTAGTATTGTAGCAATAGCTCTTAATTAAACAGTGAAGTATTTTGCAATATAAAATAACTTTACCACTTGTATTATTACTTCCCCACATATATCCTTTATTTCTACAATGTACATTTTTACAAGGACCATTTTAAAAAGAGAAGTAGAATAGTTCCAGGAGTAAAGCAAAGATGTCATAGTGAACCCTGGAAATTCCTCAAGCTGTACCATATGAAACTAAGTCTCAGAGCAGAGTTTTATGTAATGAAACCACTCTCCAGCTCAAGATAGATTTGAAGGACTTCAAGAAAGTTCAGTGTCATTGGAATCAAAAGACTATTCAGCCTAGGTCAGGTCTGGGAAAAGTTTGGGAAAGCCAGTGGGAGGGTCTTGAAAACAGCAAATCAGCAATTGAGACCCTTGGACTTGGATCAAAACTTGAGCAGACCAGTGGGGCAACTTCCAATCCCAACTCAAAATGCAAATTATGGGATACCATGCTGTTTCCTGGAAAGAGCAGTGAAAGCTGCCCCTTGCTGTGAGCAAAACACCAAACATAAGGGGCCCCTGTGATTAAAGTCAAGTCTTAGAGTTGCACAAGAAGGTTGGGACAATACATCTTTTACCCCAGAATTAGAGCTCAACCATAAAATCACACACACACACACACACACACACACACACACACACACACACACACACACACAAATACTAAACGCAAAAGTTAAGAAAATGAGCAAGAAACACACAAGAACCTTAACCATAGAAAGCTCTTATGGTGACTGGGAACAACAAAATAGCAACTCAGGCAAGGACAAAATGTACATAAAAGAAACCTCAAAGAGTCATATGAATTGGTTCCAAACCCAATGAGGTTTCTTAAAAGTGTTAATAAAATACTTTGAAAAGCAATTGAGAGGTAGAAGAAAAAACTGAGAAAAGAAATGAAAGTTATGCAAGAGAGAATCAAAAGCTTGGGAAAAGAGGGGGGAAAAACACTGAAGAAATCCATTCCTTAAAAGACACCATAGGCCAAATGCAAAAGAAAAAAAATCCATTGAAGAAAACAACATCTTGAAAAGTTGATTTAATCAAATAAAAAAGAGACAAAAAGCTAACTGAAGAAAATCACACATTAAAAGCTAGAAGTGGGTTAATAGAAGCTTATGACTCTATGAGCCATAAGGAATCAGTCAAATTAAGAAGAGTGAAAAAAATGGAAGAAAATGTAAAATATGTCATTGGAAAAATAGCTAGCCTAGAAAATAAATCCAGGGGAGACAATATAAAAATAATTGGTCTGCCTGAAAGGCATGACCAAAAAAATAGCCTGGAAAATGTTCTTCAAGAGATCAGCAAGGAAAACTGCCCTGAAATACTAGAACCAAAGGAAAAAACAATCATTGAAATAATCCATCAACCACCTCTCAAAAGAGATCCTACAAGGAAAATCCCAAGGAACATTGTTGCAAAATGTTTATATCCTTAGATGGAAAAAAATATTTGTAACTCTTGAGAACTATATCTGTTATAGGGACAATTAGAGAAGGCATAAATGGACAGAGGGTATGGTTGTGAATGTACTCTGATACAATGATATCAAAGAAAAATGCAAGAGATGGAAAAAGTATTGTATTAGATGAAGCAGAAACAGGAGTTACAATGCAATGAATTAGATCACATGAAGAGGCACAACAGACCTATTACAATCCAAAGAAGGGAGGGGATTGAGCATTGTCTGAAACTTAATCTCATCAGTTTGGGATCACAGAGGGAATAATAATCACTCAGTAGGGTATAGACATTTATCTTACCCTATAAAGAAGTAAGAGCAAGAGGGGGGAGGGAGAGTTTGAATGGAAGGGAGGATAGGAAGACTAGGAGAAAGGGGTAGGAGAAGGGAGAAGGGGTGAAAAAAGGTAGAGCAGGTAGAGGGAGAGTTGATTAAGAAAAAAATACTACTACAGAGGGAGAGAGTAAAAAGAGAGAACAAAAGTATATATATATATGGGAAGAATATGAAGGATGAAGGAAAATATAGAGTTGGTAATCCTAATTATAAATATGAATGGGATGAACTCTTACATAAAACAAAATTGAATAACAGAATGGATTAAAAAAAAACAGAATCTTACAATACATTGCATATAAGAAACCCATTTGAACAAAAAGATACACAAAGTAAAGGTAAAAAAGGTTAAAAAAAAAAAAGACTGGAGCAAAATTAAATATGCTTTGCTTGAAGCAGAAAGAAAAAAAAAAACAAAACAGGAATACCAATTCTGATCTCAGAAAAAGCAAAAGTAAGAATGAATCTAATTAAAACAGATGAGGAAGGAAATTATATGCTGTTAAAAGATATCCTAAACATTGAATTAGTATTGATACTAAATTTATATGCACCAAGTGGTAGAACATCCTAATTCTTAGAGAAGATATTAAGCAAGTTACAAGAAGAAATACACAGCTAGACTATATTAGGGAGGGAACCTCAAGTTTCCCTCTCAAAATTAGACAAATTCAACCATGAAATAAATATAAAATAAAATAGAGATGTTAATAGAGTCCTAGAAAACTTAGATATGATAGATTCTGAAGAACATAGAATGGAATCAGAAAACAAAATACCTTTTTATCAGCAGTACATAGCACTTACATAAAAATTAACCATGTATTAATTAGGACATAAAAGCTTCAAAATCAAATGCAGAAGGCAATATAAATGCTGATGAACAAATGTAGGTTAGATAACACAGATGGATGGATTTGGAACTCAATTCATTTTGGGAGAAGGCCTTTAGAAAGGTGATCTTCAAAAGTGTTTGTTGTCCTTTGATTACAACACTGATTTCCTTCCCATGTTCTGCATTTTAAAATTAGCCATCAAACTATCCCTCACATATAGTACATCATCTCCTTTGAAATTCCACTTTTATTTATCTAGTAGTATTTGGGGCAAACTTAGACAAAAGCGTCTTTTACATGAGATGAGTAGTAATTTCCTATATGTCCCCAATGTACAAGGCTCCCTTTATAATGACTTAGATTTTGTTTTGTATATCTTCTGTATTTACTTCTGAATGTTCATGCTCCCCCACCCCCAAATATAGTGCAAAATGTATGAGGACAATGATGATTTTAATTTTTCCTATCTATTCAACACACAAAACACTCAGTCACTCAACAAGCATTTGTTAAATTCTATGTTCTTGGCATTGTACACAATGCCTGAAACATAATAGGCACATACAAAATGCTTGTGAAATTTAACTGATTTTTTTTCAAATTAAAACTATTCTATATTAATATTTCAATTTCTGAAAAAAATCTGATGCTTACTTTATTTGTATTGTATAGTATATATAGTATACTATATAGTACATATATAGTATTGTATAGAATATATTAAGGGATATAATACAGTCTTTTCAATGAGGATGTCTTCCATTTCTCCTCTTATTTATTCATAAAGTGTACTTAAAAATAACTTGGGCTTGCTAATATATACCCCCACTAAGAATCCTCTTTAAACATTAGAAGAAATCAAACAGGAAAATATCTCAATGTAGATTCAATGAATGCTACATAACAATTTTTAAAAGTATATCCTTGAATATTCCTTGCACTAATCAACAAAATCTTTCTTTGTATATTTTCCCTTCCTCCTCCTAACACATGACTTTGAATCTGGTAGTTTTATTAAGTGTCCATTACTGGGCAACCAAAATCTCCTTCCGGCTGAACAATTTTCTGATAGCATTTTTCATTTGGGCATTTCTCAGTGTGTAAATCAAAGGGTTTAACATGGGAGTGATCATTGTGTAGAATACAGCAATACCTTTATCAATGGGAAAGGCTGTACCAGGCCTCATGTAGACAATAATACAGGGGACAAAAAATAAGACAACCACGGTGATATGGGAGCCACAGGTAGAGAGGGCTTTGCGTCTACCCTCTAAACTGTGAGATTTCAGAGAACTCAGAATAACACTATAGGAGACCATTAGCAAGAGGAAGTTTAACAAGCATATGAAACCACTGTTGGCTGCGACAAATAGTCCAAGGATGTGAGTGTCAGTGCAGGCAAGGTTCAGCAAAGGATTTAAGTCACACATAAAGTGATCTATGACATTGGGACCACAAAAGGGTAATTGGATCAGGAACAGCATCTGTATGGTTGCATGAAGTAAACCTCCTATCCACACCACACCCATCAAGAGGCTACGTAACCGCCAATTCATGATACTCATGTAGTGCAGGGGCTTGCAAATTGCCACATAGCGGTCATAGGCCATTACTGTGAGCAGAATGACCTCAGCCCCTCCAAAGAAATGTTCTCCAAACACTTGTATCATGCAACCATTGAAGAAAATGGTTTTCTTTTCATAGAGTGAGTCTATAATGAGTTTAGGTGCATTAACAGAAGAATAACAAGCATCTATAAAGGACAGATAGGCAAGAAAAAAGTACATGGGGGAATCCAGACTAGGGGTGATGACAATAGTAAGGACAATGAGTATATTACCCACCATTGTTACAACATACATAATGGAAAATACAATGAAAATAATTTTCTGCATCTCTGGATTCTCAGTGAGTCCCAATAGGATAAATTCAGTCACATTATTTCCATTACCCATTTTTCCATATAGATGTTGAATTCAAGCAAGAGTTGTTTTAGCTGTAAAGAAAGTAAAAGTTTTCAGTAAAGGAGTCTTGTATTATTGGACTGCTCTAGAAAGTTATCATAGAAAGAGACTGGTCTGAATATATATATTCATATACCAAATGGCCTTGTCCCTTGGTGAACTTAAAATAGGTGATTTATACCCACTGAATCTCTGTTCCCTTAAACTTAAAGTATCTTGGTGAAGAGTCATATGCTTTGAGTGCAAAAGGCTCATAATTCAATAGGATTTCAGTTAAAATCCCCCTTAGCTGCATATTACTAGAAATTATAGTAGCTGTTATTTGCAGGGTACTTGAAAAGTACTACTTAAAGTACTACTTACTGGTTTTATACTTGTAATTCCTCTATAAAGTTATATACACATGTGATCTCATTTCATTCTTATAACAACACTTTGGGATGGATATTATAATTCTACTCATTTTAGAGATAAGGGAACTGAGGCAAAGAAAGTTTGTTATTTTCCTAGAGAAACACCTAACAGGCTTCTAAGACATGTTTGAATTCATGTTGCCCAGATTTTAATCCATCAATTCTATTCAAGATCTAGTTGTATAAACCTGGCCATGTTACTTAGTGTATTTTTGCCTCTGTTCTCTCATCAGAATAATGGTTGAGTAGATTGATCCCGTCCTTGTATGTTTTCTTCTAAATATGAGTGCTCTTAAGATGTGATTAGATTAGGTATGCTACTTGTGAAAACTGCTTTTTATCCTTACAGAGCCATTTTAGTAAGAATATTCCATCAAACCTCTCTTGCTATTTTCATAGACAAACTAGTGATGTGGTTCTGGTGATAATATATTTTAGATAGATTGGGAATTCATTTAATGTTGGGAAACAGACAATAATGTCTGATTTAATATTACCTTAAAATTAAGTGTCTATCAAGAACCATAGACATTTCTTAAGACTATTTAATATTTCTACAATCTACTTGGATAAAGGCATATTTGACATCAATAACTTAGTCACAGATGGCACAAACTTTAGGAGGGATACATAATACCATGATCAACACATTCTTGACAGACTAAAACATTATGCTATATTTAATATGCAATAAAGTGAGAATCAACTAAAGCAAATCACCTTAATTGGTGATTTCTAAGCTCTTTATGAGTCAGCAGTGTGTTGTTACAAACTAATATGTATGGGTAATTTTTTCAACATTGACCCTTGCAAAACCTTTTCTTTCAAATTTTTCCCTTCGGCTATCCCACTCTCTCCCCTAAATAACAAGTAGTCCAATAATGTATTAACTTTTAAATTAAAATATCTAAATATGAATTTTAAATATCAAAGACATCTAATGGTTTATTGCCATATTTGCCATAAATGACTTATTTAAGGTCCTATCTTATTAAGGAGCAATTATCCAAAATGAGGAAAGCTCTTAAGAGTGAAGTTTTAGGATCATATTGTGATAACTATTGTTGTGACATATATGGAAGAAGAAAGACTAGAGTGGGAAATGATAACCTGATGTCCCTAAAATTTGATGATAACTATATCAATTATTCCATCTAAAATATCAGCTTTATCTTTAACAAATTATCTTCTTCTTTCATTCTCTTCTTCCATATTCTGTCTTTCATTAATAGAAACAATTCTCTCACAGAAGAATTTCACTAAAGAATACTATTATCTTCAATGGCAATTAAGATTTTTTTAAACACAATATATAAATAAAGGGAATTGGCTTATATGTTCCCCACTAGCACATTTATACCTTCCCCACATCTGCTGCAATCTGTCAGCTCCCTGGGTTTTTTTCTTTAAGATTTGTCTTCCTATCTATTTAACTATACCTGTCTTTATCACCATACCCATATCATCTATCTGTAATTTATCAACTTCTGAATTTCTTTGTATGTATTTATCTATCCCCACCACATTGCAGTTGTAGATCATCATTACATTCTAAAGCACCTTTTTAATTTCTCAAGGAGTTCAATAACTTTTTCTTAGTCTTTCTTGCTAACTGAAAGATACCTTTATAATAGTGGCTTCAATATATTTTTATTCTCTTGAATATCCTTGCCTATTAGTTCATTAAGATCCTCCAATCAGTCAGTAAAAATTTATTAATAACTTACTGTGTGCTATGAACAGTCCTATGTGTTCAGCAATCCCTATATTCTATAGGATTATTCCACTTCAAAGTCCAAAAAGATGGGTCATAATTTAGACCACTCTAACCTAACTAGGACATCTCAGTGATGTTGTGATTTACATTTCCCTTCTCAACGTATTTGATGTTATCCAAGCTCTCTGTTCTTTAGCCTCACTTATTCTACTCTATTGGATTCACTTTCCAAATCATTACAATTTTCTCTTTCCTCCCAGTTCTGTCTATTATTTCTCCTTCTTCAAAATCTTAAGCCTTTACTTAATCAATTGAGCTATTTGCCATCTTGTATTCTCAGATATCGTTCCCCCATTACTATACACATACTGTTAATCTTTTTTATTTTTAATCTGTTTTTCTCTTTCATAGTTTTTGAATTGATAAATTTTAATGCATATATCAATTCTAGTGAATGGATCCATTATAATTTTGTTTCATTTATTCTCAAAAGGCTCCTCACTTTTACAAGAAAATTATTTTAGTTTTCAATCACTATTTCATTCATCCTCCAAAAAACTCAGGTTCAAAACCTGCTATTCTTTTGTAAAGAATATTATCCATTACACTTCCTGGAGATCTATTAAGCCTATGAAGTTTACAGAGAAAATAATTGATTCATCCTAAATTATTGTCATTATGCTTCCTTTGAAAAAATTCAGTTTCCTTATATCTTCCCTCCTTTTGTCCTTTTAATGTAGACTTTTATAAAGAAGTTATCTTTCTTTCTGCACACAAAACATTACCAGAGGCTTATATCCCATTCTATCAATACTTGTTTGTTTATTTGTTTGTTTCATGACACAGTTGAGGTTAAATTACTTGCCCAGGGTCACACAGTTAGTAAGTGTTATGAGGCCAGATTTGAATTCAGGTTGCCCTGATTTCAGGACTGGTGTTCTATCTGCTGTACCATCTACCTGCCCCACAATAATATTTCTAAAGTATTTATCACAATGTTTGGTACACGGTGTTTTGATGTTTATTAATATTTATCACTTCCCTTTCCTATCTCTTTCCTTTCTTCTATTAGAACTTTTCTCTCTCTGGTTGTTTTTCTGTCTATCTCTCTGTGTGTCTCTTTCTTTTTTACTAGCTAATAATTGGTCTGATTTTTTGAAATAAAAATTCAATTTCCTGAAGAGTCCCCTACAATCTGGAAGAAAGTGAAGATCTAGAACTAGTAAAGGAACCTTATTCTTCATTTACTAATTTTTTATATTTTATGACATTTAATCATCTATGCATATATGTTTCAAGAGTTTGAGATTTGGATTATTCCAATTTAAAGTTTATTCCTTAATGGCAATGAAGTCTGGTATAAGAATTACAAAACATGTCATAGAATCATTGTAAGTGACTCTTTTACCTTTGGTTATGCTATTTTTTCTTCAGATATTTTGCCTGTTAAATGTAAATAAATTACATTTATATGATAGTTTATATTTTACCAAGAACTTTCTTCCCATCCAACCCCAGATGGTGGCCATGAAAAATATTATTATTTTATTTTTGCAGGAGAGGAAACTGAGGATCAGAAATGTGAAGGGTGAGAAAATCAAAAATTGAATTGTCTGACTCACTGTAATTCAAGCATACACCCCTACAAAGTCTACTAGAACTGATACTCTGCTTAATATATTTCATATTTATCCATTCTATGCCATATTTCATGATTTTTAATAGATTCAATCTACAGTATAAAACTGGGTTCTTAAAACAAGCCTAGAAGCAAACAGGAAATATAGCCTGATATATGTGGAATGACTTACCCTGTTCTGATGCATGGATAACAATGCTTTCTCAAGTATTCAAGCAAATTCTCACTTTAATGATGATATTGTCATTGAATAGGATGATGGTGGCAATGGTTCAACCATAGAGTCAATCAGTTATTTATTTTTAATAATGGTATTTTCATGAGTCTTATATCCCAGATCTCCCTCACTATGCATCTAGAAAAATTAAATTTTATTCAGTACCACATTCTCTAACACTAGAAGCAACAACAACAAAATAAAACAAAAAACCCATCCCCGAGCATAAAGATATTATGGAGGTCTATACACTTTTTATGACAACAAACAGAAGTAACTTTAAATGACCATCTATATTCTTACCTCTTCTCTGATGGCCTTGTCATGAGAAATGCAACTAAATTGCATATTATAAGCTTTAGGGACCTATTTTCATGCCCAGATTGTGCTCCCAAAGGAATTAATTATTAATGGGGCTAAAAAGGTTTTTTCCTAAAAGATACATGATTTGGGGAAGGTGTTTATATAATAAAGCAGATATTCTCCATTCATTCTTCTCTTTATATTGGGAGCATCAATTATGTGCCATAGAAGAAGAAGAAGAATGAAATGTTCCCATTATTATTTTAGGATCTGGCTCACCAAGGAAACTGTGTCCAATATAAATCAGGTACAATCAGGGAATATCATGCTAATGACATATCTCTGGTGCACCCTTCCCAAATTAACTTAGTAAAAATGGATTATGGTGGATCTACTTACTTTGTCAAGTCTCCAGACATTTGTCAGCTTGGAAGTTTTGGTCAAATATATTATTAGGCTTAAGGAAATGACTAAATATCTGAAAGCTATAAGTGTTTTTCAATTATAAGTGCAAATGAAAATCTCTTATCATGTTTTCTACTCCCCACACAGAGATTTGGAGGGAACAAGGCAACTAACTGGTACAAAAGATAGAATGCCAGGCCTAGTGTTAAGAAGAGTTATCTTTCAGAATTCTAACACAGTTTCAGACACTTATAAGCTGTGTGACTCTGAACAAGTCATTTAACTGTTTGTCTAAACTCACCACCACCTATAAAATAAGTTGGAGAAGAAAATTACTAATAACTCCAGTGTCTTTATCAAGAAAACCTCAAAAGGCTTCACAAAAAGTTGAACATGCCTTTAAAAATGACTGAACAACAAAAAAATTGGATAGAATAGGGTATATTAGAAACCATTTCAATAATTTTTTTTTTTCTTTTTAACCTAAAGCTAACACTCACTTCAGGAAAGCCCCACTGCAGTGATATAGATCTTCCAATTCAACTCAATCAACCTGAACATACTTGAATAAGAGATTCAGATTTGTTTCATTGATGATTTTCATCATTACCTTTAGTAAAAATCATCTATAATGAATAAGATGAGAATCAAAATATGCATTACCTAAATGATAAATGCTCAAAAAGTATAAATGCTCAAAAAGATGTAAGAGCAAGAAGTCCCAAACCAAGCTATCACTAGACATGTGAAAAATTATTTAAATCACTAATATTGTCATTTAAGAAAGTATTTTCAAACTTTGACACAACAGTTGCCAAATTGTGCATAGTTTTTAAACAAAATATAATGATATTGGACATTTATTTATGAGATAAGAAAAAAGAAATAAATGCTCACTTGCATTATAGAGATTTGCTATAAATTCATACATATGTAAATGCATATATATATATATATATACATATATATATATATGTGTGTGTGTGTGTGTGTGTGTGTACATATCATCCTCAGTTTAATTTCTTTGCCACCACAAAGAGTTTTTGTGAATATATATACTTATACAAGTATAATATGATATATATTATATATATAATGTCCAGAGGTTTGTGCATATATTAC
This sequence comes from Sminthopsis crassicaudata, assembly GCF_048593235.1. Classification (NCBI taxonomy): domain Eukaryota; kingdom Metazoa; phylum Chordata; class Mammalia; order Dasyuromorphia; family Dasyuridae; genus Sminthopsis; species Sminthopsis crassicaudata. Next base: position 238,341,906 of record NC_133622.1, read on the forward strand.
ATATGTATATATGTATGCATATTCATGTGTGAATGTGTATATATATGCATACACACAAACACTCCTAGATATGTATGTATAGCATTTTTGTTTCATTGTAGCCTTCTGTAGGAAAGTGTAGGAAGGGAATAAAAAAAAAAATGTATACTGCACAGTAGGGAACAGAAGAAAATTTAGAAGGAAGCATAGAAAAGTTGAGTATCTTTGACAACAATGTACAATGTATAGTATTTATTACATAGATTTTTTAATAAACAACTTAAAATTAAAATTCATATTTATTCTTTTTGAAACCTCTCTTTATGTTCTGCTATATACATGGAAATATCCTTTCTGTCCTAACATTTAAAATGAATAAGAAATTTATATGTACATTATACACACACACACACACACACACACACATATACATATATATATATATATATATATATATATATATATATATATATATATGAAGGTATGACAATCAACTGGAGAATTGTTAGGATTATAAGATGATAACTCAAGTTGTCTAAACAATTCTCTAGCTCAGAGTTCACACCTTTAGGAGTTTACACCTTTAGATTTCTGAAAAAGAGTTTACACATTTAAAGGAGTTTACACCTTTAAAAGGAGTTTATACAACCTTTAAAAGGAGCAAGTTCATTGTTGAAGTATTTCTCACAAGCCCAGTTGAGTTCTCACTACAATTTCTGTGAGGATAAAAGAAGACAACATTGGGCCCAGAGAGTAGTCTACTCTAGGACAAAGTTGGGACAGCACTCTGGAGGAAGAAGAGTCTGACTGGGAGAGTGAGTTGAGATAGCAGTCCAAGGACAACTTAGAGACAACCTGACCTTTACAATTCAGAGCCTTTACAATTTGGTGTCCACAACGTGGGGCAAGGACTTTTGCTTATCCTGACAAGGACTTATTCTGAGCCCTTTAGAGGAGCTACCCGGACCTTCAAAGAGGTAGGGCAAACTGCAGAAACAAATAGTACTGAAGAGAGATGGGCTGCGACGGGGGCACGATTCCCAAAAGGCATGAACTGGTGAAGGGGCCGAAGAAGGTGGAAAAGGTTGACAAAAATGCTGAATTAGTGGCCCAATGGAACTATTGTACATTAAGTCAAGAAATTCTAAGAAGACCAATAGTAGCTTGTGAACTTGGCAGACTTTATAACAAAGATGCAGTCATTGAGTTTTTATTGGACAAATCTAATGACAAAGCTCTTGGGCAGGCAGCATCTCACATTAAGAGCATTAAGAATGTGACAGAGCTGAAACTCTCTGATAATCCATCCTGGAGTGGTGATAAAGGAAATACAAAAGGTGATAAATATGATGATCTCCAGCGTGCTCGATTTATTTGCCCTATTGTAGGTCTGGAGATGAATGGTCGGCACAGGTTTTGCTTCTTACGCTGCTGTGGTTGTGTATTTTCTGAACGATCCTTGAAAGAAATCAAAGCTGAAGTTTGTCATACATGTGGTGTCCCTTTTCAAGAAGATGATGTCATTGTACTTAATGGCAATAAAGAGGATGTAGATGTATTAAAGAAGAGAATGGAAGACAGACGACTCAAAATAAAATTGGAAAAGAAATTCAAAAAGCCCAAGGCCGAAGAATCAGCTTCTAAGTTAGATGTCACCAAAGAATCTCCAGGACCATCAAAAGTTAAAGGTTTAAAATATGAAGAAAAAAGCTTAAATTCTAAAGAGAAGAAACTCATTTCTAGTCAGAAAACAATAGGAACAAATGGAAATTCTTCAGGAAAAATCAGTAAATCATCTTCTGGAACCACTAAGAGATCCATAGCAGACAGTGAAGAATCAGAGGTCTACAAATCTATTTTTACAACATGCAGCTCAGCCAAACGCTCTAAGGAAGAATCTTCCAATTAATTGGGTTACTCACACATCATATTACTTCTAAAGTACTATTCTGTATGGTTGTAGCTTTTCTTCCCTAAGGAAGAATAGTTTTCACATAGACTATCCATTGTAATCTGATATTATCTGCTTTGTTATATTTAAAAAGTGTTTACAAACTTGCCCTTGTCTGTTTGAAGCATAATAGTTATAATTATTGAGTATGTAGGGAAAATGGTAGATGCTCAGATAATTGAAAATTTAAATATTCTCCAAACCTAAATCCAATTCTGTTAATCCCTGTCCTATTTTTGCATCAAGGAAATCTGTTGCTTTTGAAGGAGGCAGGTAGACACCAGGGAGTCTGCTATAGTATTTTAAATCACTAAGTTATTTTCAAGGATGTCTGGTTTGCTATCAATTCTTGCAGATGCAGCTGGTTATTACTCAAAGGAAGAAAGAAAGGGGTTGAAGAAGGTGGAGACCAGACACCACTTTCTGTGACCTCCTCTGACCTTTTCTCAGACCAACATCAGATTAAGCCTCCAAACTAGTTTTGGAGTCACAGAAGCCACAACTATTTGTGCACATCAGATTTCCAGAGGAAGATTGTCCTCCTATTTCAAAAAGACCTGAGGTTCTTCCAGCCTGCCAAGCCCAGACTACAGCACAGGGAGCCCATGGCAAAGAGTCAGAGCACTGCAGTTCTCATGCACCTGGGAATCTTCTGTGAGTCTTTTAGGCTACTCTGTCCTGGTTGCAAGTGGTTATCTTAGGATATACTTCATATCCTAAATATTGAAAAGGAGCATGTCTTTGAATTTTTTCTGTAGCTATATGCAGTTTGTAGTAGTTTAGTGTGTTTCGGTGGTATTTTGTAGATATGCTTCTAACATTTGTTCCTCAGGTGCACATCCCAAAATATCATCCATATAATGTAACCATATTACTTTTGGAAATGCTTTTCTTACTGGAGCAAGAGCAGCAGCAACATACATTTGGCACATAGTAGGGCTGTTTTTCATTCCCTGTGGCAAAACTGTCCATTCATATCTTTTATAAGGCTCAGCCAAATTAACACTAAACACGGAAAAAGCAAATCTTTTCATATCCTCCTTTTCTAGAGGGATAGAATAGAAACAATCCTTAATGTCTATAACCCAAAGAGGCCATTCTCTTGGCAACTGAGTAGGAGATGGAAGTCCAGGCTGAAGAGTTCCCATAGTTTCCATCTGTTCATTTACTCTTCTTAGATCAGTTAACATCCTCCATAGAGTGAGAAGACAGGGTGAGAAAAAACCTAAAACTCCATGTCCAAAATGTCACAAGGGCTTCCACTGGGCCTCAAATGTAGATTGACCCAGGGAAATGAGAGGCAAAGCCCAGCTCCAAGATATTAATCAGAAGATAGGTGGGGCATGATGGCAGCTGAGGTTACACCCAAAGAGCCTTTAGAAGGTCAGGACTCTGATGTGATCTATCAGCTGAAAAGTAATCACATGGAACAAAGGGATTACTTGATAAGTCAGCCAAAAGGCAATCAGATTGCAGAAATGGATTATACTTGGGGAGAATATAGGCCTTTTAAACCAACAGGGCAGTGTCCAGTGTAAACAGCTTCAATGTAATTGCCAGATGATGAGAAGAGATTTAGAAAGAGGTAAATAGAAGGGACCAGATAGGTTAACTGCTTGGGAGAAAGGGTTTGCTTGTATTGTAATAGACAGAAAGAAACAGATGGAGAAGGATGGGTGGCAACAAGCACCTGAGGAGAGGCAAAAACAAAACAAAACAAAACAAAACAAAAGCAAAGGAGAAGATCTAAAAAACATCTGATACTGAAAGAACATGGCTGACAAAAAAGAAGACTGTTAAAAGACTTGAAAACCAGCAGAGATCATTGGATTCCTTGAGATGAAAAATTGTTGATGAAGACTATTGTAGGACTTTAAAAACTTGCAGGATTTTGGGATTCATGGAACATGAACTAATGGACAATGGACTTATGGACATGTATAAATTCTCATTTTATGATTATTTGATCATGTTATTTGTTACATCACTTCTAGCATGTGTATGTTACTAAATATTTATGTAATTTATGTAATTATATGTAATACCTCCCATTTTGATGGATTTATGTTTCAAGGTCATTACCACCCTATGTTCTAAATCAAAAGAAAGGGGAAGGTGGTAGGATTACAAGGTGATAGCTCAGGTTGTCTAAACAATTCTCTAGCTCAGAGTTCACACCTTTAGGAGTTTACACCTTTAGACTTCTGAAAAAAGAGTTTATACATTTAAAGGAGTTTATACCTTTAAAAGGAGTTCTGAAAATGAGTTTACACAACCTTTAAAAGGAGCAAATTCATTGGTTGAAAGAGTTCCCATAGTTTCCATCTGTTCATTACTCGTCTTAGATCAGTTAACATCCTCCATTTTCCAGATTTTTTTTTTTCACCACAAATGCTGGGGAATTCCAAGGACTTAGAGAAGGCCGCAAGTGTCCTTGGTCAAGTTGTTCTTGCACTATGTCTAATAAGGCCTGAATTTTATCACTTCTTAAGGGCCACTGTTCTACCTACACTGGTGAATCAAGTCTTCTATTGAATAGGAACCTGTGAGAGTGCAGGTAGGCCTTCAACAGCAACCCTGCCTAAAAAGACAAAGTACTTATTTGTAATCCTATCTGCTGTAAAATGTCTCTTCCCCACAGATTGATGGGGATTTTTTCAACCACAAAAGGAGTAAAAACTCCTGTTTCATTTTCCATGTCCAATGTCTATGTCAAAGACATAGCACTAACTTCTGCTGCTATTGATCCTCCTACACCAGACAGGTAGGTGTCTGCCTTAATCTTTGGCTAGTATCTGGGCCAATTGGCACCTCTAATAACTGTACAATCTTGCACCCGGGTCTACCAATTCTTCTAATGGTATTCCATTTATATAATTAGTAAGCATAGGTCGATCAGCTGTCACAGCTGCTGTCCAATAAAGAATAGCTTATAAAACTATGATTTATGAATAACATGAAATACTATTGTTATAAAAAATAGTGAAGTTGGTTTTCACACTTGCAAATTTATTCCATCTAACTTCAAAAAAAACATCACTGCTGCTAAGGAATCCTATTATGTCTCACTTTCCACAGCTGTTCTTCTAAAAGATTTATCCCCCTTCAAATTTTCCATAGCTCCCTCTACCACCACATTTGAATAGAGATCCTTGAGTCATATTTTATAGAGAAAAAGAAAAGAGTTTATTTACTTTGAATTCACTCTTCTCCCTTTCTCCTTATCTCATAACTAAGGAAGCACCTTTCAATTTTTCCTCTATCATCTGTTCTGTGTGAGGAATAGCTAGCCCTTCTACTTCTTAAAGTAATCTCATTCATTGCATCTCTTTTAACAAATTGTCTTTTTTAAATTTCTGATTCTTTTTACTTATTTTTATCTCTCCTACACTGGTTCATTTCTTACTGCCTATCAATAAACCTATGTCTCAATATGCTGAAAAACAATACACACTAACACAGAACACACACACACACACACACACACACACACACACACACACACACATTCACATCTGTCTCGATTCTTTCATCTTTGTTAAACGTTGTGCTATTTTACTTCTGCTCTTTGTAGCTGAACTCCTTGAAAAGAAATCTATATAGATTCTCTCCATTTTCTTCTTAATCCTTTACAATATGCTTCCTGGCTTTCTCATTCCACTGGAATCATTCATTTCTAAGTGACTAAGGATCTTTTAGCTGTCAATTTTTTTTCAACCTCATTTTCCTTGTTCTCTGTATAGATTTTGTAACTGTTGATCCATCTTTCCTCCTTGATATTCTTTTCTTTCTAGGACAGCACTTGCCTAGTTTTCCTGCTATCTACTTGATAGCTCTGTATCTGTCTTCTTACTGGATCATCCTCCAGATCAGAGCCCCTAATTGTAGTCATTCCTCAAGATCATGAACTCGGCCTTTTTTCTCTTTTCCTTCTTTTGATGGTCCTATTTCCTTTACTTGGTGATCACCTCCAAAAGAATGAATTACTATCTCCATGCTCATGATTCTCAATTGCTCTGATCTCTGCTGATCTACAATCAATCTCACATGTACATCTCAAATTAGTTGTCCAGTATATATCTTGCCTTTGTACGAGGATACTTTTTAGGAGTTGTTTTCTAAAGTCAACTTTTTTCTTCCTTTTTCTAAGTTGTTGACTCTCTTTTGCACACCTCTCATTTCTTTTCTCATTTTTTCTTTTTTATCTCTTAATTAATTTTGAAAGTTTTTTTTTTTTTTTTTTTTTTTAGGAGCACTCCCAAGAAGCCTCTTTGGGCTTTAGACCAATTTAAAACACTCTTTGAGAATTCATCTGTGGTCATGCCCTTTAATGCTCTAGAAGAAATCTTCAGAAAGATTGACAACAAATGTGTTTTCAGTCATGGTGGATATTTTAAGAAGTTGATGGATTTGATGCAGCAGGGGAATTACATTATGTAATTTGTGTCCATTCAAACTTTATATCTGTTGCATTATGACTACATTCAGTAATCTATTGTTAATCTCAATATTTATTCTCTAATTAAAAAACAAATAAGGCAGCTAGGTGGAATAGTGGATAAAGCACTGGTTTAGTGCTTTAGGAGGTTCATATTTTAGGAAGATTCATATTGCTGAGTTCAAATTTAACCTCAGATACTAACTAGCTGTGTGATCTTGAACATGTCATTTAACTCTTTCCTCAATTCCTTCATAAAATAAACTGGAGAAGGAAATAGCAAAGCACTTCAGTATCTTTACCAGAAAATTCCCAAATGGAGTCATTGAAACTTGCAAATGCTTGAAACAACTCAATATTTTAAATTCAAAGTAGTTTGTACAAAGTAATTATTCCACTAAGTTTCTTTTTTAGTAACTGGAATAGCTCCTTCTTAACCACCTTTAATTTACTACTGGGATAGTTAGTCATTCAAGTTTCACAAAACTTCATTCCTCAATATTTAAAAAAATAAATACTGGGGCAGTGGATAAAAAACACTGGCCTTGAAGATAAAAGGACCTTAATTCAAATCTGCCTTCACAGACTTATCATTTCCTAGCTATATCACACTGGGCAAGTCATTTAATCCCCACTAAGACATTTTTTTCCCCCTCTGAGGCTGGGGTTAAGTGACTTGCCCAGGATCACACAGCTAGGAAGTGTTAAGTGTCTGAGACCACATTTGAACTCAGGTCCTCCAGAATTCAAGGCTGGTGCTCTATCCATTGCACCACCTAGCTGCCCCTACCAACGAAGACATTTTTTAAAAAGAAATGTTTGTATAGTAAGCATAATATTTTCCCAATTATGAAGTTAGTTCCTTGAGGGGAATAATACCTTAATTTTTGTTTTATTATTTTAGTCCATCACTCAACAAATTTATTTAAAAATAACACATTCCCTCCCAAAATAAAGCAAACGTGTGATTGTATCAATACTTTTTCTGGAACTTTTAGTGTTAGCATTGTTTCGAGCATTTATATGCTTGAATAAGTTGACTTACTAAAATAGGTTAAAAATGACATTGAAACCCGTGACTTTGTGTTTTTCTAGGGTGACCTCACTATTCATTAGGCCATGCTTCATCTTCTGAGAAATATAAAAAGATAAAATAAAAGATATACTTTCATTACTAAACATTTCTTACTATAAATGCCAGCAAAAGGGCAACATCCTATCTCTAATATAATATGGAACAATCTTTTCTCATTAAGGTTCTATACTTGATTTAAGAACTTCTATCAGAGTATCTTATTTGTATACTCCTATATTCTATTCCTTCAAATATTCTGGTTGTCAATATTTTTTTCAGTTTTCCATGCTTGAAGGCCTTATTTTAAATAGCTTTATATCTCTTTGAATTTGATAATTCAAATATATAGTATTTTACTATTTACCCAACAGTCCCAATTTTCTGAGATTCATGAGCTTGAAAAGTTTTGATTTTTGAGATATATGTGAAATATTAACAGTAATTTAATTTTCATTCCAGTTATAAGTATTATTTTAAAAAGTTTAAAAGTTAATAAGTGTAATAATAAAAGTTAATTCTACTTCATAACCACATAAAGCTCCCCAAAGAAAAGTTATTTTAGTGGATTAGTGCCTTAGTCTTCTAAATTCTATTGCTGATTGGGATTTCAAGAAACCAGACTCCTGAACCTAAGTTATCTTTTGGCTTAACTTTGAACATAATACTAAAAGCCTCTTAATATCCCTAAGTATGTAGGGAAATAATAATTTCTCTTTTAAATATCTCTACTGCTTTATTATCTGGACATATATATTTTTTTTCTCCCTTAACTCTACTAATAGGGTTTTTCACTGAGACATCTCCAGAGATGCAGAATTGAAAGAGTGAAGACTGACTCTATTTTCTGCTCAGATTACTCAAAGGATTTAATTAGGGGAGGAGTAGCTTTAAGAATACAGTATTTGACTGACTCACAGACATGGGCTGGTGTTTTTATTGAATATGGATACAATGCTTCTCTGTTGATAAAATACATATGAGTTATGACTAAGTTCATGAATTTACAAGGAATCAATTTCACAAGCTATGAAAGAGCAATTGTTTGAAAAACTTTATCATTGTGGAAGGATTGGAGGAGAAACTGTGAGATAATTAACTTAGGTATACTTAAAAATTAATTATTATGGACTTTTTTGTGTCTGTGACCCCTATCATATTGGATAAGAGTGAATAGTGTTTTCAGTGCTCTAAGCAGATGTCTTTCAATACCAAGGAAATCATATCAGAATACAGGACTTGAAACAATTGACTTCGTGGAGAGGTAATTTAAAAGTCATTTGCATTTCTGTTTTAAATTATGCTCTGCCTTAGAATTATAAAGTAGATGCTTGTTATTCTAACTTGAATAAATGTTTACCAATTGATTTAGTGAAAAATGGGAAAGAATATTATTTTTAAAAGGAAACAAAAAACACAAAACCCATGATAGTCATCTTTTCATCAATTTTTAATCTTTTTAAGTAGTTAAGGATGCAAATTTTTTTTAAAAAATCAGATGACAAGAAAAGTGTAATGAAGTTTAGCAATATATTCAGAAAATAGTATAGGCTATTGATTTCAGAACAGAGCTTTAGTGATCTGGTTTTGGCTAGTCATAGATAACTATAGCCTTCAACAAAGTGTTGCACAGAAAAACATGCAGTTTCTTTCATTTCTTCCATCCCCTTTTGAAATGCCTGATGAATATGAAATAAAAAATAATAGCCATAATACATGACATTTACAAGGTTTTTTTTTTATTATTATTATGTGTTACCTTTATATTACTTCTCTCTTAAAAATGTACTAATTTAGCATGCATTCAAACTTAGGATTTGATAAACTTGGGAAAATATTAATAATCATTTATTATGATATCTTTTCATCAATCAATGGGTTTAACAGTATATTATTGGGAAAAATTCTTATTATTAAAATAGAATAAATCTCAGTTGATTGAATGAAACAATGCAGTATTTAATTCTGCAATGATGAAAATCATCCAAATGATCCTCAGTTTGAAGGGAAAGTTCCTAATTACTTTTAAATCAAATTATTTTTCATGTATGATCAGAGGACCTTGAATCATGGTCTTATATTTCTGGCATTAATTTCTTTCCCACTGCAATAACAACTAAATATACTATTCTTTCCTGAGAACAAATTAGGTTCTTGATGTGGAAGTGCCTTGGAAGCTTTAGAAGAGGACTGATGCTTCAGTTGAAAAAATTGTATTTACAAAAAAATCTATACCATCTGAAATGGAGATCATGCCATTTGAAATAGGGAAACTCATTGCCAGGCAGTCACCTAAAAGGACTTTAGTCAAAAGTCCTTTATACTCAGAAATATTCATTAAAGTACTTTTTGTGATAGCAAAAACTAGAACAATATAGATTTAATTTATTGGGGAATTCTGAGATATGAAGGAATATGTGTTAATAAAATATGAATATATGAACTTTAGACAAATGTTAAGAGATTTTTATGAATTTAAGCAGAGAAAAGTAAACATAACAATCTCCACATGAATGATAATAATATAAAAAGAACAATTCACCCCAAAACCTGAATATAATATAATGATCAAATTCGTCACAGAAAATAAGAAAATGTGCCTTCTTTCCTTTATTACAAGGAAGAAAAACTATAGATAAAGCATATAGTTCATATACTGTCAGATGAAGGGAGGATATATTGAGAAATTAAAGTGATATAAGAAAGGGTCATTAAAAGGTTTGTATTTCATAATTATCTTTATAGGTAAAAATCTGATGCAACTACAGAAGAATATCCAACTTTTGCACTTGAGATTAACTTGGCAAATAAAACATTCATCAGTTGTTCCTCCCTGTTTCACCCTCTATCCCCATCAAAAAAGGTTTGTAGTAAGGTAATGTTTCACTATTGTGATGAGTATTTTGGTAAAGAAAATGATGCTTATAAAGGTTAAGAAGACCATCCACCTAAAGGGTCATATGTCAGAATTGGATTCGAGGCTTTCATAACTGAAAGTCAGGTGCTGTATTCAATAAACACTTTGCTCTACAGTCCCCTCACTCCCAAATGCATTGACACACATATACTCACTTATACATGGAAAGCGGGAGCAATGTCACTGAATTTGTCCTTCTGGGGCTTACCCAGAACCCTGAAGTACAAAAAATTCTATTTGTTATATTTTTAATTATCTACATTTTAACTATGGTGGGCAATAGCCTGATAGTCATGACTGTCCTTGGAAGTAAGAACTTGAATTCCCCTATGTACTTCTTTCTTGCCTCCTTGTCTTTTATAGATGCTATCTATTCCAGTGTCATTGTCCCTAAAATGACCCTTGATATGCTTAAAGAAAAAGCAACCATTTCTTTCCAAGCATGCATGGTCCAGCTATTCTTAGAACATTTTTTTGGTGGCACTGAAGTTTTTCTCCTCATTTTTATGGCCTATGATCGCTATGTAGCCATCTGTAAGCCTTTGTATTACTTAGTCATTATGAGATGGCATATATGTGTTCTGCTTGTGGTGGTGTCCTGGTTTGGAGGTTTTATGCATTCAATATTTCATCTCATTTTTATTGTAAAGCTCACATTTTGTGGACCCAATGTCATGGATCACTTCTTTTGTGACATGTATCCTTTATTGGAACTTTCTTGTACAGATACCTATATAATTGGCATTTCAGTGGTTGCCAATGGAGGAGCAATATGCACAACTGTCTTTTTACTATTGCTTATTTCCTATGGGGTCATTCTACATTCATTGACAGCTAAAAGTCTGGAAGGTCGACAAAAAGCCCTTTCTACTTGTATTTCCCACATCACCGTTGTTGTGTGCTTCTTTGTTCCTTGCATTTTTATGTATGTTAGGCCTGTCTATACCTTCCCCATTGATAAATCCCTTGCTGTTTTTTATACTGTCATTACTCCTATGTTGAACCCTTTGATCTACACCCTGAGAAATACAGAGATGAAAAATGCCATGAGGAAGCTTTGGAACCAAAAAGTGATGTCCAGCAAGCAGTAAAGTAATGGTTGCCCTGGCCAAACCATGGTATTTCACAAAGGAAAGGTTAAAATATTGTTAAATTCCTCAAACTTCTTCCTCTTTTTTTTTTTTGAGGTTAAGAAAACTTGTCTTGAATATGTGAAGAAAAAAGTTTTTTTTTGTCATTAGCATTAGAAACCCCATTTTTATTCTTGTTGGAACTGATTCTTCCAGAGCATCAGGATTTGATGAAAATGCTATACATATCCAGATTGACATCTAATGAATTTACTTTCATCACAATTTGAAGTATCTTTTGCTCATTATTTTTTGCTTCTTTTTCTGCAAGATATTTAATTTAGAAATATATTTAGCATGACTTCCTATTGATAATTAGCATATTTCTTGCCTTTTCAATTAGTGGAGGGAGAGGTTGAATGGACAAAGATAATTTGGAAGTAAAAACAGAATTTAAAAAATAATGTCATGGTTCATCAGGAAAGATAAATTCATTTTTAATGAAGTGATATATTTTTAAAAATTGTCTTTTCTATTAATAATGCAAAAATAATATTTGTTCAGTTATGTTTAATGATGAGATTTTATGCCATGGGATATCTTTGTGATGTCTTAATTTATATACTAAAGAAGAGAAGGGAAAAAAAAATAATCAATTTATTTTACCTTGAAGTTATCCCTGCTTCAAGTTCTCAATATAAATTAACCAGGTTCATTTTCAAACTGAATTTCAGGGGTTATAATGTGATACAGAATCTGGGAATGTAGGGGTATTTTGTTCAGAATTGGAAAAAAAGCATATATATATATATATATATATATATATACACATACATATATGATAAGTATGTATGTATATACCTAAAGATGCAAAAAAGAGAAAGGTTTGACAATCTTTTAAAATGAAATAACATATTCCAATTGTTGTAAGTAACAAGAGTTAAATAATGATATCAATAATCAAATTGGAAATTGGTCTTTTTATGTTTTACTTTTCAAAAAGAAAGGTAACATGTCATAGAAGATAAAGTTTTGTAGATATAAAATAACTATGTTTAAATCACTTCTGACACTGTATGATTATTTATCATCTTTGAAAGTTCATTATTGTTATTATTATATCTAATTCTATTTTTTCACTTCTCATACAAACAGTTCCAGAACAAGATGTTATACATTATTTTTGTTTGTTTATTTTAATTTATACTTGATGTCTTACATATTATGTTATAGCTATATTGTAATATAGCAGTTTTTATATTTGGAGTTACATAAAAATTTGGTACATATAAATCTATTCCAATGATAATCTTAAGGAAATAACCTTCAGTGCAACTCTGAAAGTTTATATAATTTATCCTATTTACACAAAGTCTTATTTTACTTGTCCAGATTTCTATTCTCAAAAAATTGTTCAATGTGGCTTAAACATTATGAGTTATTGAATGATTTTAACTAGAAGTTTGATTCCAATCACTTTATGTATGAAAGTCATGGCTCAGTGATTGTGCCATATGACTTATTTGATCTCATACAATGAGACCCTTCCTCCAAAAAAAAGTTGAGATCTCAATTTGCATTCTGTGTTGCCTATATTTCTTCTACAAAAAAACAGTCCTAAATGGTTATATCACAGATATATTTTATAAAGATTGTTGGGATTTGCTTCACTGTTTCCATAATGCCCTTTGATGATTTTCATTGATTCCGAGTCTGTATACTAAAAGAACTGAAATTGTTGATCTATATTTTTATGCTCTCCTATCCAAACAATCTATAAATGCAATTGTAACTTGGCAAGATGATGATGATGATGAATATATTATAGATAACATTTATATGGCACAATCCTAGGAAATGTACTAAGAACTATGCAATTATTATATCATTTAAACTTCACAACAATTTTGGGAAATAAGTACCGTTATTACCCCCATTTTAGAGATGAAAAACTGAAGCAAATAGAAGTTGTATGACATACAGGTCACAGAGCTAATAAGTGTTCAAGGCTAGACAAAAGCCACATCTTCCTAATTATAGAGCCTAAGTTGTTTTCACTGTGATAACTCACTGAAATATCATCCCAATTGTTATTTTTGTTTCATCCTAATACTTATTTTTATTTTTTATGATCATATTTCATATTAAAAATATCATGATTGCTATTCCAATAGTATGATGTAGGATTGTAGACTTTTGTGAATTCTGTAAGGATTGTACTCTTTATATAATAGAATACTTCTCTTGGTGATGCTTAATATTATGAGCTTATAAATATTACAGTTGGCTAGTGTATCTCTTTTCACATTGTTACTCCATGAATATTCTACATCATTCACCGTTGTTATATGCTCCATTGATTTTGCTGCCTAATCAATTTTCATTTAAAATTCATTTTTGAAACAGGCTCCACCTCCTATGTATCTTTTTATTATTTGTATGACTTTCAGATTTGATTGTTCTGATGAGGTCATATTCTATGATTCACCATCACAGGCTTTGACTAGAAGAATATTGACACAATAAGATGAATTTTTAAAGATGGAACATATAAAGATTGTTGGATGTACCATGTAGATATGCAGATATTACCTGTTATTTTTTTTAATGTCAAATTTCATTTACTTACCTTAGCTTTTTGAAAGTAGGACTGATGTATTATTTATGTGCAAATGCCTGCCACTTAGCATTCAGAGTTCATCAGATCTTTCTCTGCAAGTAGGTAGCATTTTTCATTATGATCCAGTAGAACTATTTAGGATAATTGTATTGATTAGAGTAACTAAATCTTTCATAGTTGATCATTGTACAAATTTGTACTTTGTACAAAGTAATTCAGGTTCTGCTTATTCCACTTTGCATCATTTCATATAAATCTTTCCAGATTTTTCATGAATGCTCCTCCTTGTCATTTCTTATTGTACAATAACATTCCATATCAAAATAGTACATATTCTACAACTTGTTCAGTTATCTCCAAATTGATAGTCATCCCCTCAGTTTCCAATTCTCTGCTGCCATGTGAAGAATGGTTATAAGTATTTTTTGTTTATACAGGTCCTCCCCACATCTTTTAAAATTCTCCTTGAGATTCAGATTTAGTAGTAGCACCCTTGTGTCAAAGAGTATGAAGAATTTTATAGTCCTTTTAGTAGAGTTCCAAATTATGTTCCAGAAGTCTTGGATCATTTCACAACTCCACCAACCATGCACTAATGTGTCTATGTTTGTTTGTTTGTTTATTTTTTTCTCTACATGCCAGTCAAAGAGTGGTTTGCCCTTTTCTTCTTTAGTTAATTTTATAGATGGGGCAATTGAGGTAAACATAATTAAGTGATCAGGGTCACACAACTAGTTAATATTTTAGGACAGATTTGAACTCAAGAAAATGAACTTTCCTGACTCCAGACCCAGAACTGTCTACACTTTTCTACCTAGCCACCTTTGAAAACTGCTCCCTCCATTATAAAACAACTCATTTCTGACTCCTGATTTAAAGTATGACTGACACTTCAGTTTGTGATACACCTCTCAAATCCAGTTCCAGCTAAAGCCTGAATAGGAACCTCTCTGTAAATTCTGGAGGCTAAACATTCTTTAAAGTCAGATGCAAGCTTAGCTAAAGTACTTCACCCCAATTTATCTATATTATATATTAAGCCCAAAACTCATCTAAACCCAAAATAAATCTTAGCTCATACCTAATTAACAACAAAACACTAATTAAGTCAACCCTGCCTAGACTTCTAGGTCAGGTAAACCATTACAAAAATATCCATCATTTTTTTTCCATATACCAATTCATTTCATGTCAGTTTAGTCTAATTCAATCAGTATTTATCAATTTCTAAAGAAATAACACTATTTTCTGATCAAGAAATAAAAAAATAAATAAATATAATAAGAACAATAGTAATAAGCATTATTATAGCATTTTAAAGTTAGCAAAGTATTTTTAAAATATATTATCTTCACAGGAATCTTAGACTACAGATAAATTATTATAATACATATTTTATAAATAAGAGAATGGAGACAGATGAAATTTAGCTGTTTTGTACAATGTTATGTAGCCAGTAATTGTGTGAGTCTTAATTTGAAGTCAGTTATTTTAGTCTAAGTCCATAGCATTTGGATCACCAAGCACACAGGCACACACACACACACACACACACACACACACACACACACACACACACACACTCATACATCCAAAAGAAAAAGCAAAATACTCTATTCTTAACCTTAACAAATTCACTTTTCTACTGGGAAGATGCGATCTACAGGGGAAAAAAAGATACAAAATGTATTTTATGTAATTTGAAGGAGAAAAGATACTAACAAGACATCAAACAGACAGACTTACAAAAATGAATCTTTTGATATGGGTTTTGAAAGGTTTTGGAAGTATTAAGAGGTGTGGGCTCAAAGACTTGCAAAGGAAATGAAAGATCCATCACATAATTTCACACAAAAGGTTCTGAAATGCTTGGCAGAGCACCAATGAGGATCTATATCTTCCAAAAAAAAAAAAAAAAATCTATGAATAAAGCAGTCCAAATATCATTATCTCCATATTGAACATGAAGAAATATGTGTTTTAAGAGGTTAAGGATATTTCCTTATATGACCATTGATTCCAAAAGAAATTTCTTGGCTCCAAATTAAACTATCTAAGAATAATTTATCACATTGATTTTCTGTTTTTATTGATACATGCCACTATACCAAGGCAAATTGTAGAACAGGAGGAAAAGAACATATTATTTATGTCCTCAGCTTCATTTTCTCCTTCTTCATACATATTAGACACAGTATACACACATATGCATTTATATATTTATATTGTGTATATACATATAAGTTTATATATATACATAAATATAAATATATATATGTAAACACAGACATATCTACATCTATATCTATCTATACCTATTCACATACCTATATTATACCTATTCACAAAAACAAAAACAAAAATAAAATTATTTTAGCCCATTCTTGTACTTTGAAAATATTTGTTGAATTTGTCCTTGAAGGTACTTTAGAAATTATTTGAGACAATAACAACTTAGGATTCTTCACATTTGAATAAATAACTCCTTAAAAATTGAAAACACATAATAACGCAATTAAAATGATTAAAGATGAAAGGAACTAAAATATCTATCTATGATCACACAAATTTCCATTTTTTCAAATTATAAATTTATTTTAGACTTTTGCTAAGATTTTTAAAAAATATATATTTCAGTTTATGGAATAAAATAAGCATTTGTATAGGAGTACAATTAAAAATTATTGTATATGAAAGTGCAAATTTAACATACACAATCCTCTATTTCTTTCAAATATACAGCAAAGTAAATATATATATATATATATATAGATATATATATATATATATATATATATATATATATATATATATATATATATATATCAGTAAATTTTTTTTCTTTTTTTCTCCCCTACCTTCTGTGTGGTATGGAAATGGTGAGGGGTCACCATTTAATAAAAAAAGCTGGAGAGATCTCTAGAGTAAATCAGAGTTTATTGTACATTTTCAGAAGAAGGGCATCACACCCTTCCAGCAGACAATGGAAGAGAGGAAGCTCCTCCTGTGGGCAGGACAGCACCTTTAATCCCTAAAGCAAAACACCCTCTCCCACCACTGACCCTCATCCTCATTGGCTGAGAGTCTTACATTCTAAATGGGAGATCTACCCATGAAATTGAACTTGACCAATAAATACATAGTTGCGCTTATTTGACTTAAATAGGGAGGAAATGGTGTCATGGGAGGATAGCAGGAAGGGGACTCAATTATGCCCTTGAATCAATGGTCAAAGTCCTTCAGGCCTACTCAAACTCTGAAGTAGATAAAGCCTTACTCAATTTTGACAACTGTCTTGAAAGATCTCACCTCATCTCATTCACTTCAATACCAGAGATGACTACATTAAACACACACACACACACACACACACACACACACACACACACACACACACACACGTCTGTGTGTGTGTGTGTGTTTATTTCTATATTTAAGTCCTTTCTCTGGATGGAACTAGAATCTTCCTTCATATGTCCTTTATAGTTAATTTGATTATTTATAATAAACAAAATAATTTATTCACTCAAAGTCTTTCTGTCTTTCCTAAAATATTGCTGTTATTGTGTGCAATGTTCACTTAGTTCTGCTCACTTCATGCTTCATTATTTTGTGAAAGATTTTTCATGTTTTGTTTTAATCATTGAATTCATCCTTTCTTATAGCACATTTGTATTACACATCACAATCATTTACAACTTGTTCAGCCATTCCCTAATTGATGTATATATTTCAGTTGTTTATCAACCAAAAAGAGTTATTATAAACATTTTAGAACATACAAAATTGTTTCCTTTTCCCTTAAAGAACTTTGGAGATACCAAATAGTGGTGTTGCTGGTTCAAAGAGCATACTTAGTTGAATAACTTTTTGGATACTGTTAATTTTTTGAAACATTATTTCTGTAAAGGGCTGAAAACTGAGTCACACTGAGGTCCAAGCACTTGAGGTAAATTACCAATTGGACAATACTCTATTAGCATATGCTTGGAGAATGACCCATCCCACTATCCTGTGCTGGCTTGATCTGTGGGTGTATACAGTGAATGAAAAGAGGCATTGGAGGGTGGAGTTGCACAAGGGGGATCAATCTTTGGAAGTGGAGAGAGAGAAAGGAGGTCCAGAGATTCCTATATCTATTCCCCTGATGGTGACCCAAAAGACCAAGAATAAAAACTTTTGCTTATCCTGATTCTGGCTAATTCTAAGACACCCAGGGTACTATCTTGGTCAATGCATATTTCATCTATATTTGTCTCAGAATCAACTTGTTAGAGAAAATATGCTAGACATCATTGTTGTACTGCCATATTATTTCTCCCCAACTTCCTCTCTAACCTTGTTCCTTCTCATAAAGAATCAAGGCATAGATATTACTACCATATTACTTCTTCTAAAGTGCCAGGGGAGAGGGAATATTGAGATAGCAATACCTTTCTGAAAGATTTTTGAAAATATAATTTAAATATGCATATGATTATATATCCATCATTAAATATGTTTTAATTACATGTAAGCTTTTAACATTAATTTTTCAAAATGTTGATCTGCAGATTTTCTCCTTTGCTCCTGCTCTTTTCTCAGCCATTGAGAAGGTAAGCAATATGATATCAATAATTTATGTCATATCATGTAAAACATTATTATATATTAGCCATTTCACAAAATAAAAGCATAAAATCCCCTAGAAAAGTAAAATTAACTTTAAAAAAGGTTGCCTCAATATGTATTCAGAGTTCATCACTTTTGTCTCTGTAAGTAGATCACAGTGTTCATGTTTAAAACTGTCTTGAATTATTGTACTGAGCAAAGCAGCTAAATTTTTTCAGTTGACCATCTTTACAATATTGCTATTACTCTAAACAATCTTTTTTATATATTGCAGTTTATATCTCCTGTTGTGCTTCTGAAACTATCCTGCTTATCATTTTTATGGCACATTAGTATTCCATAATACAATGGGTTTACTCATTCCCCAACTGAATAGTCTTAATTTCCAATATTTTATTGTGACAAAAGAGCTATTTTAAACATTTCTGAACAAATAAATCGTTTTCCTTTTTCTTTTATCTTTTTGAGAGAGCAAACAGTGATTTTGCTACATATATAGGAGTATGCCATAGTTCCTAGACCTACGATTGTAGTACAAATTATTTTCCAAAATGGTTCAGCCAGTTCACAACTCCATTCACAACAGTGTAGCAGTGTCCCATTTCCTTCCATATCACCTCTAGTACTTCTAATTATATTTTATCATGTTATCCAATATGATAGGTAAAATCTAGTATCTTAGAATTGTTTTCACATACATATTTCTAATCAATAGTGAGTTCTATGATTTTTATATTACTACTTGTAATTGTAATTTCTTCTTCTGAAAATTCCAATCTGCCTTCTGAAAACTTATATAAATTTGTTATATTTTTCTCATTTTCCTTCCAATTTTGATGGCATTAGTTTTGTATGTGATTTAAAAAACATTGGTTATAAATTTTCCCTGTATCCATAGTTCTGTTACATTGCTTCATATTTCCATAGTTTGTCATATCACCCTTTATATCTTAAACATTTATCCATTTTGAACTTTTATTTGTAAACAGTGTAAGATGGTTAATTTTTGCCTAGTGTCTTGCAAATTGTCTTTTTTTTTTTTTTAATTTATTTTTCTTTTTAGTTTTTGGGAGAAGAAAGTCAAATGGTGAGTACTTATTCCAAAATCTGGATCTATCAGTTTATCAAACACAAGACTACTATTGTATCCCTAATCTATTCAACTGATCTACCACTCTCTTTTTAGCAAATAGCAGATTATTTTTATGATTACCATTTTGTAATTAGGTTGGAATCTGGTACTCCTAGGTCTTCACTTATATTTTCTTCATCAATTCCTTTGATATTGTCATCTTCTTGCTCTTTCATATGAATTTTGATATAAAATAAGTCCATAGTAGTCACTTGCTATAGCATTGAATTACTAAACTAATTTGAACACAATATTCTTTTTTATTATTTTGAATCAGCCTATCTATGAGCTATTAATATTTCTCCAGTTGTTTAGATCTGGCTTATCTGTATGAAAAGTTTTATAATTGTCTTCAAATATTGCTGGGGCTTGTCTTGCAGATCGACACCCTAGTATTTCATATTGTTTCCTGTTATTCTAAATGGAATTTTTCTTTTATCTCTTCCAATGATTTTTCTTGGTAATATATAGTAATTGATGTTTTGGATGGACTTGTTTTCTATTTTCAAATTTTGCTAAATTTGATAAGAAAATTATCTTAATTGTCTAGGATATTCTAAATATACCATTATATCATTCATAAAGATGGATAATTTTGTGTCCTTTTTGCCATATACTTTTCTTTAGTTATTATTATAATTCATATTTTTGGTACAATGTTGAATCATTGTGATGATAACAGAAATCCTTTCTCCGTCCATCCTTCTTATTAGGAAAAGCAGAACTCTGGTTCATCTCTGTTACTAATGATATTGAATTCTGATTTTTATATGCTTTAGTTTTGCTTCAAATATATGCTATTTGTTATTTTTGAGAAAGGTTCCATTGATACCTATGTTTCCCAGTGTTTTCAATACAAATGAATATTGTGTTATCTCAAAGGTTTTTTCTGTCTCTTTTATTGTAATTTTATGATTTTTATGCTTTTTCATCTTGTAAAGAATACATAAAACAGATATAGACTATTTTTGGAGGAAAGCACTAGCAGGTAGTTTAGAAGATAATGGCCTCATATTGGATGTGGAAAAAATTATTTAAAGTGATTTTTAAAAAAAAGGAAAGAAAGAAAAGGAAAAATGTGAAGAAAATATTTTCATTTTTAAGCATTCTTTACTATATTATAGTAATGTCAGCCAAATTGTATAATGTACTTATAAAATTGTCAGCCAAATTGTATAATATACTAATAAAATATGAGACAATCTCTTCAGATTAATTTCCTATACTTGTTATACAATTTTTTTTTTCACATAAGAGCATCTAATCCTTACAGGCTAATCCACTGTTTTCAAAAATAATGACTTCCATTATTAATTAGAGAAATGCAAATTAAGACAACTCTGAGATACCACTACACACCTGTCAGAGGAGAAGTGGGAAAACTGGCACACTGATACATTGTTGGTGGAATTGTGAATACATCCAGCCATTCTAGAGAGCAATTTGGAACAATGCTCATAAAGTTATCAAACTGTGCATATAAATGCACAAATTCTTTTTTGAGTTCTTCTATAAATTCTTTCTTGGCAGGGAGTCATTTAAAATTACTCATTGGAGTAGAAGCATTTTTTACTTCAGTGTCCTCCTCTGAAAATAAACCCCATTTTCCCTGTTCCCACAATAAACTAGTGTGGTTGGGTTCTTTCTTCTTTGCTGGTTATTTTTTTTTTCTTAATAAAAGATATTAGTGTAAGCACCTCTAAATATAGGTGCCTCTAGTTTCATGACTTCAAAAGGCCTGTTCATTGTTGTTCAATATTCAGAGGTTTTTTCTATTCAAAATAAGGGGGTGGAGCCAAGGTTGCAGAGGGAAGACAAAAACTTGTCTTAACCCTTTCCAAAACCTCTCTGAAAACCTTTAAATCATGCCCTAAAACAAAATTTGGAGAGGGCCAACCTGCAAAGGATGGAGTGAATGAAACATCAAATCCAAGACAATTTAGATGGTTGGTAGGGAAATTCTGTTGCACCAGGGTGAGAGGGGAGTTAAACTGCACCAGGATACATGTGGTCCCAGCAAAGTAGAAACAGGCCTTGGGAGTAATTGAATCAGTAAGAGCCAGCAACTGCTTCTACAACTCTCATCCCATAGACAGTAAGGAAGTAGTGCTATCAAACAACTGGTCAGAAGGAGATTAGAAAGATCTCTTTTGGCTTTGGGGAAAAAATACTCAGATGTGGATTGCAGTCTTGACTGGTAGTTCCAGAGTAAGGAGAAAGAGTAGTTTACTAGACTTTGGAGTTGTAGTAGAGTACTGACCATGTTCATAGTTCTAGGACAGAAGAGTGCTTGTAAGCACTCAGAGATGGGAACACAAACCAGAAGAAGAGGGAACACACCTCTCCTTCCATCAGAGTACCTTGGAAGTACTGAAAAAATCAATGTCATTAGAAGTTCCATAAAACAACTGCACAAAATCCTTGAAGCTTGGGACAGTGTGCCTTTCATTTTGTAAAAAGACATTCAGTAAAAAGTGAGGTTAGAAAATCAGTTGAAAAAGGAGCAAAGAACATAAGATAATTCTGACTACAAAAAGTTATGTTGACACAAGATCAAAACACACATTCAGAAGGCAACAAATTCAAAGTTCCTACACTCAAAGCCTCCAAGATAAATGTGAATTGTTCTTACATGACAGAAGTGCTCAAAAAGGATTCTAAAGATCAAAAGAGAGAAGAGGATTCTGGGAAGATGGTGGGATAGATTGGTAAATTACAAACTCTCCAGATTTCCCATTACAAAAAAAAAAAAAAAAAAAAAAATTGCTCCTCAGGGTGAACAAGTTCTGGTGAAAAATTAAGAAGACTAGGGGAAGAACAAGGGTCTTCTGGGTATAACCTGAGAAAATCTGAAGAAAGACCCTAGGCTGGGTATTAACCCACAGAAAGTGCAAATATAGCTGGACTAGCTTTGCACAAACACCAAATGGGGACTTCTGGGAGTAGCTGGATTTAGCTGGAACCTCAGCAAGAACCACAGAAACTTTCACTTTCTGGACAATTTGTGAAATCAAAGTTTGAGTCCAGAAAGAATGAATGAACCTTTACTAATTGGTAACTATCTGGAGAAACATCAAGAAGAGAAAGAATAAAACTAATTGGATTCCCTGAAAGTTGTAAACAAACAAAAAAGAACTTTCACACAATAATACAAGAAATAATCTAAGAAATATGTCCTGGATAGATAGTAATTGGAGGAAAAGTAGAAATAGAAAAAAAAAAAATCACTGATCAGCACCTCAAAGAGATCCTTTGTTGATAACACATAGGAATATTATTGCCAAATTTTGAAACCCCAAATCAAAGAAAAATTTTTAAGAAACAAGAAAAAAAAATAATCCAAATATGCAGGAGCTACAATTGGAATTGTACAGGACTCATTAGCAGCCTCGATAAACTCCACAGGTCCTAAAATCATATCTACCCACAATGAAAAGAAAGTCTTACAAGCCAAAAATGTCATATCCAATAAACATCTATAATATTGAATAAGCAAAAATGGACATTCAGAGAACTTTCAGATTTTTAGGACTTTCTATCAACCAAATTCTAACATGATCAAAAATTTAATCCAATATCAAAGATCAGTTTCAAGGAACTGAACATGGACAAATTGTTTTGTTTTGTTTTTGTTTTTACACATGAGAAACTTATATCATATGCTTAAGACTGACGTCAGCAATAGGATAACTCAAAAGAAAGACTGGGGCAAACTTGAAATAAAAATAGAGATTTTGTTATATGAATGAGGTGCAGAGGCATTACAGACAAAGTGGCATTAGAGTGGGGAGGAGGATTCTAGTTCTGAAAACTACTCACATTGGGAATGGATTAAATAGGCAACTCTACATATTTCACAAGGGTATAGCAACCTCCAAAATCTATAAAGAAATAAAGGGGGAGGGGTTGGTGAAAGAAAAAGCAAAGGGTTCAGGAGGAAGTCAAGGTGTAAAGGGCTGAAACTCTTGAATTAATGCACTGAAGTTGTTCAACCAAGCACTTAAGGCTAATTACCGATTGGACAATACTCTTTAAGAATATGCTTGGAAAAATGGCTCTTCCCACTATTCTGTGCTGGCCCAATCATTTGGTGTATACACAGAATTGTAGGAGGGACTAGGGGGTGGAGTAAGACTAGCCAGAGTTACTTCTGGGCAGGAGATGAAGAGGTCAGGTCCAGGAGATCCTGCACATCCATTCCCTTCACTTCTACTGCTAAAGACCAAGAATAAATACCAAGGACTTTTGCTTATCCTGACTCTGGCTGATTCTAAGCTATCCAGGGTGGTAACACAGTCATCACATCAAGGGAAGGATCCATAGGTGGGGGGAGATCATACAATAGCAAGGCAAGCTAAGGAGCAGAATTTTTTTTAAAAAGTCATCACAGATAGAAAAGATATATGTGAATGTATGTGTCTGTGTGTGCTGGGGGTATGTGTGCATGTATGTGTATGTATATATCTACATATGCATACATAAATATATTCTTTTTAACTATAGTCTGCTTGGGGATGGTGGAGAGGATGAAGAGGGGGAAGAATAAAATAAAAATGTTGTGAAGTAGAGAACTAAAGAACAATTTAAGAAGAAGTAAAGAACAGTTGGATACATGTTAATATAATTTCATCTGCATAAAAACAAAGAGAAAATTGGGAAGAGAAATGAGATTGATACAAGAAAATTATGGGGGGGGGGGAGAATCATCAGCTTAGAAAAGGAGGCAAAAAATCCTGAAGAAAATAATGCCTTAAAAAGAGAATAGACCAAATGGTAAAAAAAGGTGTACAAAAAAGTAAGAAGAAGAACATCATGAAAAGCAGAATTGGACAAGTGGAAACAGGTACAAAAATTAACTGAAGAAAAGATCTCTTTAAAAAGTAAAAATGAAGAACAAAGTTCAACAACACATTATAGAAAATTATTTTTTAAAGATGGGAATTGAGGGAGTGAAAGCTAGTGATTCTATGAGATATTAAGAAATAATAAAACAAAAGCAACATAATGAAAAAGATAAGACACATTCCATAGGAAAAAAAAAAAACAACTGATCTGGAAAATAGATCCAAAAGAAATAATTTTAAAATTATGTTACCTAAAAATGATAATAAAAATAAGATTAGACATCATCTTTCAAGGAATTATTAAGGAAGACAGCCCTGATATTCTAGAAGTAGAATGTGAAATAGAAATAGAAAGAATCCACTTATGATATCTTGAAAGAGATCCCAAAATAAAAACTTTAAGGAATATTATTTCAGAGCAACCTGATAAAGGAGAAAACTATTACAAGCAGTCAGAAAGAAGCAAATCAAGGATCAGGAATCCATTGTCTGGTTAACCTTGGATTTAGCTGCTTCTGCACTTAATGATTAAAATGTTTGGGAAATTATATTCCAGAGGACATAGAAACTGAACATAATCTTTCAGGGATAAAATGGATGCTCATGAAATAGGGGACTATCAAACATTCCTAAAGAAAAGAGCAAAGCTGTATAGAAATTTTGACTTTAAAAAACAAGAAAAACATCAAAATGTAAACAGGAAAAAGATTTAATAAGGTTATACTGTTTACATTACAAATGGGAAGATGATATTTTAATTTATAAAAATGTACCCATTATTAGGGCAGTTGGAGTATATATAGACAGAGGGTACAGATATGAGTTGAAAATAATGGGATATCTAAAAAATAAATTATGAATGAGAAAGAAGAAGGTACTGGAAGAAAAAGAGAGGCAAAATAAGGTAAATTATCTCATAAAAGAGGCACAAAATAGCTTTTATAGTGGAGGATCCTTCAACTCTATCAAAATTAACTCAAAGAGGAAATAATGTATACACTCAATTAGATGCAAAAATTTATCTTACTCTACAGGAAATTAGGAGAGGAAAGATACAAGAGAAAGGGAAGATACTCATATAAGGGAAAGGTTTGAACAAAGCAGTAGTTAGAAGCTTAACATTTATGGGGATGGATAGGGTAAAAAGAAGGCAAATCATGGAATAATGGGGGAGGATAGTATGGAATGAAATATAGTTAGCCATCATTCTTGTGGGGGGAAATTGAATCAAGTTTTTCTAAGACATAACCTCTCAAATATAGAAAAATGAGTCAAATTAAAAAAAAAAAAGAGCCATTTCACAATTGATAACTTAAAACATTCTCAGATGAAGTATTCAGATGCACATAGTCATATAAAAAGATAAAGGCTTCATTTCAAAAATGCATAAAGAATTGTGTCAACTTCATAAAATATAAATTCCCCAACAGATAAATTGTCAAAGGATATGAACAGACAATATTCAGATTATTCACATGATGGGAATTAAAGCAATTTATAGTCATTAAAAAAAACAACAACAACAAAAAAAAAAACCCTCTAAATCACTATTGATTAGAGAATTGCAAATTAAGACCACTCTAAAGTACTACTTCACACTTCTCAGATTGGCTGAAATAACAGGAAAAGATAATGATAAATGTTGTAGGGGATGTGGGAAACTAGGGTACTAATACATTAGTAGTGGAATTGTGAAATAATCTAACCATTGTGGAAAGCAATTTGGAATTATGCCCAAAAGACTATAAAATTGTGCATATGTTTTAATCCAGCATTGTCACTAATGAATCTATAATCTAAGAAAATCATAAATGAGGGGAAAGTATGGAAATGTGCAAATATATTTGTAACACCTCCTTTGATAGTGGAAAAGAATTGGAAAATAAGTAGATGCCCATCAATTGGGGAATAACAGAATGGTATCTGAAAGTAATAAACTATTATTGTTCTATAAAAATATAATGTACTGAAGCTGAGCAAAACAAGAAGAACTAGGAATACATTGTAAACAGTAACTGGGAGACTGTGTGATCAACTATAAAAGACTTGGTTCTTCTCAAGGGTTCAATGTTCCCAGGCAATTCCAATAAACTTTGATTGAAAAACACCATCTATAGCCAGAGAGAGAAATATGGAGACTGAATGTAAATCAACACATGCTATGCTCCTTTTTTTTTTTTTCTTCTCTAATATTTTTCTTCTGGTTTTTCTCTCATTAAAATGAATCATTATTAAAATGAATATATATGTATAACCAGAAAAGATAAATAAAAACACTCTAAATCATTATTGATTGGAGAAAAGAAAATTAAAACAATAGTGGTATATCCTACACATTAGACTGGCTAATAGGATAAAAAGATAAGAAAAGAAAAATTTGGCAGGGGATGTGGGAAAATTGAGACATTAATGAACTGTTTAATTTATGAACTGATTTCACCATTCTGTAGAGAAACTTGGAAATATGACCAAAGGCCTATAAAACCATGCATACCCTTTGATCTAAAAAGAATTCCAAAAATAATTTTTTTTTTTAATGGAAAAGTGTCAGGATTACAAGGTGATAACTCAGGTTATCAAGGTAATTCTCTAGCTCAGAATTCACACCTTTAAGGGGAGTTCACACCTTTGGACTTCTGAAGAGGAATTTGCACATTTAGAGGAGTTTACATATTTCAAGGACTTTATACCTTTAAAAGGAGCAACTTCATTGGCTGTGGCAGTTCTCAGAGGTCCATTCTCTGGGAGGATAAGAGGCTACATTGGGCCTGGACAAGCAGTCTGGATTGGGGAAGGACAGGAGCTGGAGGAAATTCAGAACTCCCAAGAAACCTGCTCACAGAGGAGAAGTTTTTACAGAAAAGAGATCTCCTTTCAGAGAAGGATTATAATTGAAGAGAAGACAGGGCCTTTACATTTTTGGCACCCAAGGTGGGGCCAGGACTTATTCTGAGCCCTTCAGAGGAGCTAGTCCAGGAATTCTGAGCTAGAGAATTGCCCAGACAACCTGAGTTCTAACCTTGTAATCCTAACATCCTCCTGCTCCTGCTTCCTCCATGGCATTGGTGCCAGTGCTCCAAGAATAGTTTGGTGGCAGCGGCAGCCCTGGCGACAGCGAGCCCCTGAGTGGGGTGTTGCGTGGGGTGTCACGTGGGGTGTCTGCCTGGTGCAGAGGCCAGTCCAGGCCCTGGATAGCTCTAGGGCTCGGGGGACTGGACCTGTGGAGACAAGCCCGCCCCCCTAAGGAGGAGATTTGGAGGTGGTGGTGCTGAACTGTTCCACTTCCTGGACCACGCCTGGCTCCTTCCCTCCCTCTGCTGTGCTCACTATACCAAGTCAACCCTTACAGGGGTGCACAGCGCGTACACACACTCACATCTGGCTCTTTGGGCTTGTGTCCCCGCCACACTGCCCCCAGAGGCTACTG
Organism: Sminthopsis crassicaudata; assembly: GCF_048593235.1. Classification (NCBI taxonomy): domain Eukaryota; kingdom Metazoa; phylum Chordata; class Mammalia; order Dasyuromorphia; family Dasyuridae; genus Sminthopsis; species Sminthopsis crassicaudata. Next base: position 238,369,967 of record NC_133622.1, read on the forward strand.
TGCCCTCTTGTGAGAAAGATTCTCTGGTCTCTGCAGGCCAGGGAATTTTTAAACACCAGGAGGAAGGTTGAGAGGAGAAGATGGCTTCTTCATCAGGCAAAGATGATGATCTTACTATCCCCAGAGCTGCTATCAATAAGATGATCAAAGAGACTCTCCCCAATGTCCGGGTGGCCAGTGATGCCCGGGAACTGGTGGTGAACTGCTGCACTGAATTCATCCACCTCATCTCTTCCGAGGCCAACGAGATCTGCAACAAATCCAAAAAGAAGAACATCTCTTCAGATCATGTCATACAAGCTCTAGCAAGTTTGGGCTTTGACTCCTATATCAGTGAAGTGAAAGAAGTCTTACAAGAATGCAAAACGGTAGCCCTAAAAAGAAGAAAGGCCAACTCTCCTTTGGAAAACCTTGGCATTCCTGAAGAAGAACTACTAAGACAACAAAAGGAATTATTTGCCAAAGCTCGCCAGCAGCAAGCAGAACTGACTCGGCAAGAATGGCGCCAGATACAGCAAGCAGCCCAACAAGCACAGCTGGCTGCTGCTGCTTCAGCCAGTGCATCCCATCAAGCAGGAACAGAAACGTGTTGTTTCCCCAGAATGGATTCTGTAAGTGAGAGGAAGGCAGAAACTCACTGGCAATGGGGGCAAAGTAGGAACACATGCTTTTTATACCCAGACTATGATGAACATGAAAAGGACTTCTAGAGAAATTCGTTGATGTTTCCAATGTGGAGAAATTGGACATCTAAGAGCTCAAAGTAGATATGGAGATAGACTGAGAAGACAGGGTGAGAGAACACCTAAAACCCTATGTACAAAATGTCACAAAGGTTTCCACTGGGCCTCAGAATGCAGATTGACCCAGGGAAATGAGAAGTGGAGCCCAGCTTCAAGATATCAATCAAAGGATAGGTGGAGCAGGATTGCAACTGAGGTTACACCCAAAAAGCCTTTAGAAGGTCTGGACTCTGATGTGATCTATCTGCCAAAAAGTAATCCCATGGAAGAAAGGGATCATCTGATAAATCAGCCAAAAAAAGCAATCAGTCTACAGAAATGGATTAAACTTGGGGAAAATACAGGCCTTTTAAACCAACAGGGCTTTGTCCAGTGCAAACAACTCTAATGTAATTGCCAGATGATGAGAAGAGATTTAGAAAGTGGTAAAGAGAAGGAAATTAGATAGGTTAAATGCCTGGGAGACAGGGTTTGCTTGTATTTTAACAGACAAAAGGAAACAGATGAAGAAGAAAACAGATGGGTGGCAACAAGCACCTAGAGAGAGACAGAAAAAGAGAAAGACCACAAAACAAAGGAGAAAATCTAAGAAACATCTGACACTAAAAGAGCATGGCAAATAAGAGGACTGTTAAAGAACTTTAAAACCAGCAGGAATCACTGGATTTTCTAACACAAGATGAGACTAATGGACAATGGACTTATGGCCATTTATAAATTCTCAATTTATGATTATTTCATCATGTTATTTGTTACATATTTCTAGCATGTATTAAGTTACTATGTTACTATGTGTTTATGTAATCTATGTAATGACGTGTAATGCCTCCCATATTGATGGATTTATGTTTCAAGGTCATGACCACCCTGTATTCTAAATCAAAAAAAAAGGGGTAGGTGTTAGGATTACAAGGTGAGAACTCAGGTTGTCTGGGCAATTCTCTCCTTTAATAGTTGAAAATTGTATTTTTATGTAAGACAATAATAAAATATATTTTTTTAAATTTCACATCTCTACATTTCTTGTCTAAATCCAATAAAACATTTACTTCTTATCCAACTACCGTCTATTAACCATTCTCTAATATTCATGTCCTAGAAAAGTTTTGACTTATAAAATATATGCGAAATATGAAGCTTAGCATAGATTTATTTCCAGTAATAAGTAGTATAAAATTTTTAAAGTTAATAAATATATTAATAATAATTGTACTTTCTTTCTTTCTATAGGACCTGTCAGAAAAATTAATTTATCCATATGTTTATGATGGATACATTATTTTTTGTGTTGACTAAATTCTGTAGAAAATTACCTATTTATGAGATTAGAATACCTAGTCTTTCACTGTCATTTGGTGCAACTTTAAAGAAAGCACATAAAGTCTTTTAATAGCCCTCATATGTAAGGAAATAGTTTCTTTTGCAAATGTCTCTACTGCTTTCTTCTTCAGACTATTTTTTCTTTCTTGACTATGCAATTAAAAGTTATTAATTCTGAGATATCTCCTGAGATATTAATTTAAATGATTTTGTTGACTACCTTTGATTTCTGGGCAGATTCCTCAAATGATTTAATTAAAGGAGGAGTTAAAAAACCAGTATTAGAAGGACTCTCAGACTCAGGATGGTATTTTTCTTAAATATGGATAAAATATTCCTTTGTCATTAAAATATATACATCATCACTAAATCCATGGACTCACATGGAATCAACTAAACAAAGAAGTGAAACTGTTAGGAAAAAAGGACTTATGTGAAAGAATTGGATAAGAAATTTGAGAAAAATTAGACTCATGTGGCCTTTTATACTAAAATGAATTAACCATGGACTTTTCTATCTCTGAGATGAAAATAGAATGCAGGGTGGCAAATAGTGTTTTCATTGCACTAAGCTGACATCTTTCAGTACTAAGGAAAACATATCTGATTTTAATCCACGGAACAGTTGACTTCATGGAGAGGTAATGTATTTATAAAAGTCATTAACATTTCTGATTTTATCCCAAAGTATATTTTGCTTTAAGATTACAGAGTAGATGCTCATCTGAATGAATATTTTATCACTTGAGAAGTAGGAAAAAATCATTTTATCAAAATAAAGAATTAAATCATTACCAAGAATTCCAAGTGTTTATAATTTTACATGATCATTTTTAATATAAGTAGTTAAAATATAAATGAAGAAACAGATTATTCACCAAATTATTTTAAAATGTAAAATACACAGGACAGAATTTACAGAATTATCTACGGTGAAGTGATTATCTTTGCAAAAAAATCTAGAAAAGCATTAAGAGAAGGCTTAGGAAAATACTCAGAAAATGGCATATGCTTTTGATTTCAGAATAGTTTTAGTGATATAGTTTAGGCTATTGACTAAAAGTACCTTCGATCATAGTCTTACATTTCTGTGGATTAGCCTCTTTTTCCATATGGAATCATTACCAAGTATTGTCTTCCTTTATAAGAAAAAAATATATTATAGTGGAAATGTTTTTGGGAATCTTAGAAGGCATTCATTCCTTAGTTTAAAAGTTTCTATATTCAAAAAGTAACTAAAAGGCATATTCCACCATCAATGGGAAAATACATTTCCAAGGAATCACCTAAAAAAACTGCAGTAAAAAGTCATTTATGCACCAAAATATTCATTAAAGTAATTTTTGTAATAGCAAAATGTAAAAACAATTTTGAAGTCCATTTATTGGGGAATTCTTAAATATTAAAGAATGTGTACTATTAGAAAACATGAATATCTAGATTTTAGATGAGCATTAGCTTTTTTATATTTAATTAAAGTAGAGCAAAATAGAGATAACATTGAAAATTATCTTCATAGTGATAGCAACAATGTAAATAGAACAATTGATAAAAAAAAAATTATAATGAGAAAATTATCACAAAATGTTTAGGAATTTTGGTCTTCTTTCCTTTATTACAAAGAAGAGAAACTATGGGCAAGACATTTCATAAACTTTCAAGGGAGGGATATATATATATATATATATATATATATATATATATATATATATATATATATATATATATATATATATATACACCTATATATGCATATACATATATGATATATAATTTTTAAAAATTTATTTATTTCTAATAGAATACATTATGAATCATCATGTTGGGAGAGAAAAATCTTAACAAAAGGGGAAAATCATAGGAGAGAAATAAAAAAACAGAAAAAAAGAAGGGAACATAGTATGTGTTGATTTACATTAAGTCTCCATAGCTCTTTTTTTCTGGAGGTAGAATGCTTTTTCTGTCCAAAGTCTATTGGGATCGTTTTGGATAAATAAACCACTGAGAAAAAGCAACTCTTTCATAGTTGATCATTGCACATTCTTGCTATTATTGTTTACAATGTATTCCTGGTTCTGTTTGTTTTGTTCAGCATCAGTTCATGTAAATCTTTCCAGGATTTTCTAAAATCAGCTTGTTCATCATTTTTTATAGAACAATAATATTCCATTATCTTCATATTTACAACTTATTCAGCCATTCTCCAATTGATGGACATTTGCTAATTTTCCAATTCTTTGCTACCACAAAGGGTGGTCAAAAGGGTGTGCAAAATTTGATAGCTCTGTGGTCATAGTTCTACATTGCTCTCCAGAATGGTTGGACCATTTCACAACTTCACCAACTGTGCATTAGTGTCCCAGTTTTCCTACATGCTTTCTAGTATTTATAATTTTCTTTTCCTGTTATCTTAGCCTATCTCTCTAATCAATAGTGATACAGAAAATTTATTCATATGATTATAGATGGTTTTAATTTTGTCATCTGAACATTGACTGTTCATGTTCTTTGATTATCGATTGGGGAATGACATATAGAAGGGAGAGATAGATTGAGAAATGAAAATTATATGAACTGTGATGAATAAAATATTTATGCTTCATAATTATCTTTATAGGTAAATTCTGACTGCTGCCAAAGTACAGAAGATTAATCAACTTTTATATGTGAAATTAAATTTTGAAGATAGAATATTCATCATTTCTTGCCCCTACCCCATAAGCTCAGAAAAGCAATTAATGCTTCATTGTTATGATCAGTATTCTGTAAAGGGAAGTGAAGCCCATAAACATTAAACAGATCATCCCTAAAAAGGGTCAGATATTGAAACTGAAATCGAGACTCTCATAACTACAAGTCTCATGTTATATCCAATAAACTCTTAGTTTCCCCCATTTTCCCCCAAAACCACACACACATGGAAAACAGGAACAATGTAACTGAATTTGTCCTCCTGGGGCTTTCCCAGAACCCTGAGGTACAAAAAATTCTATTTTTTATATTCTTAATTATCTACATTTTAACTATGGTGGGCAATAGCCTGATAGTCATGACTGTCCTTGGAAGTAAGAACTTGAATTCCCCTATGTACTTCTTTCTTGCCTCCTTGTCTTTTATAGATGCTATCTATTCCAGTGTCATTGTCCCTAAAATGACCCTTGATATGCTTAAAGAAAAAGCAACCATTTCTTTCCAAGCATGCATGGTCCAGCTATTCTTAGAACATTTTTTTGGAGGCACTGAAGTTTTTCTCCTCATTTTTATGGCCTATGATCGCTATGTAGCCATCTGTAAGCCTTTGTATTACTTAGTCATTATGAGATGGCATATATGTGTTCTGCTTGTGGTGGTGTCCTGGTTTGGAGGTTTTATGCATTCAATATTTCATCTCATTTTTATTGTAAAGCTCACATTTTGTGGACCCAATGTCATGGATCACTTCTTTTGTGACATGTATCCTTTACTGGAACTTTCTTGTACAGATACCTATATAATTGGCATTTCAGTGGTTGCCAATGGAGGAGCAATATGCACAACTGTCTTTTTACTATTGATTATTTCCTATGGGGTCATTCTACATTCATTGACAGCTAAAAGTCTGGAAGGTCGACAAAAAGCCCTTTCTACTTGTATTTCCCACATCACCGTTGTTGTGTGCTTCTTTGTTCCTTGCATTTTTATGTATGTTAGGCCTGTCTATACCTTCCCCATTGATAAATCCCTGGCTGTTTTTTATACTGTCATTACTCCTATGTTGAACCCTTTGATCTACTCCCTGAGAAATACAGAGATGAAAAATGCCATGAGGAAGCTTTGGAACGAAAAAGTGATGTCCAGCAAGCAGTAAAGTAATGGTTGCCCTGGCCAAACAATGGTATTCCAAAAAGAAAAGGTTAAAATATTGTTAAATTCCTCAAGCTTCTTTTTTTTTTTTTGTTTTTGTTTTTTTGAGGCTAAAAAAACTTGTCTTGAATATGTGAAGAAAAAAGGATTTTTTGTCATTAGCATTAGAAACCCTATTTTTATTCTTGTTGGAACTGTTTCTTCCAGAGCATCAGGATTTGATGAAAATGCTATACATATCCAGATTGACATCTAATGAATTTACTTTCATCACAATTTGAAGTATCTTTTGCTCATTATTTTTTTGCTTCTTTTTCTGCAAGATATTTAATATAGAAATATATTTAGCATGACTTCCTATTGATAATTAGCATTGTATTTCTTGCCTTTTCAATTAGTGGAGGAAGAGGTTGAATGGACAAAGATAATTTGGAAGTAAAAACAGAATTTAAAAATTAATGTCATGGTTCATCAGGAAAGATAAATTCATTTTTAATGAAGTGATATATTTAAAAGAAATTGTCTTTTCTATTAATAATGTAAAAATAATATTTTGAATAATATTGTTCAGTTATGTTTAATGATGAGATTTTTATGCCATGGGATATCTTTGTGATGTCTTAATTTATATGCTAAAGAAGAGAAGGGAAAAAAAATAATCAATTTATTTTACCTTGAAGTTATCCCTGCTTCAAGTTCTCAATATAAATTAACCAGGTTCATTTTCAAACTGAATTTCAGGGGTTATAATGTGATACAGAATCTGGGAATGTAGGGGTATTTTGTTCAGAATTGGAAAAAAAGCATATATATATATATATATATATATATATATATATATATATGTATATATATATATATATATATATATATACACATACATATATGATAAGTATGTATGTATATACCTAAAGATGCAAAAAAGAGAAAGGTTTGACAATCTTTTAAAATGAAATAACATATTCCAATTGTTGTAAGTAACAAGAGTTAAATAATGATATCAATAATCAAATTGGAAATTGGTCTTTTTATGTTTTATTTTTCAAAAAGAAAGGTAAGATGTCATAGAAGATAAAGTTTTATAGATATAAAATAACTAGATTTAAATCACTTCTGACACTGTATGATTATTTATCATCTTTGAAAGTTCATTATTGTTATTATTATATCTAATTCTATTTTTTCACTTCTGATACAAACAGTCCCAGAACAAGATGTTATACATTATTTTTGTTTGTTTACTTTAATTTATACTTGATGTCTTACATGTTATGTTACAGCTATATTTTAATATAGCAGTTTTTATATTTGGAGTTACATAAAAATTTGGTACATATAAATCTATTCCAATGATAATCTTAAGGAAATAACCTTCAGTGCAACTATGAAAGTTTATATAATTTATCCTATTTACACAAAGTCTTATTTTACTTGTCCAGATTTCTATTCTCAAAAAATTGTTCAATGTGGCTTAAACATTATGAGTTATTGAATGATTTTAACTAGAAGTTTGATTCCAATCACTTTATGTATCAAAGTCATGGCTCAGTGATTGTGCCGTATGCCTTATTTGATCTCATACAATGAGTCAATTCCTCCAAAAAAAAGTTGAGATCTCAATTTGCACTGTGTGTTGCCTATATTTCTTCTACAAAAAACAGTCCTAAATGGTTATGTCATAGATACATTTTGTAAAAATTGTTGGGATTTGCTTCACTATTTCCATAATGCCCTTTGATGATTTTCACTGATTCTGAGTCTGCATAATCAAAGAGCTGAAATTGTTTATCTGTATTTTTATGCTCTCCTATCCAAACAATCTATAAATGCAATTGTAACTTGGCAAGATGATGATGATGATGAATATATTATAAATAACATTTATATAGCACAATCCTAGGAAATGTACTAAGAACTATGCAATTATTATGTCATTTAAACTTCACAGCAATTTTGGGAGATATGTATTGTTATTACCCCCATTTTAGAGATGAAAAACTGAAGCAAATAGAAGTTGTATGACATATAGGTCACAGAGCTAATAAGTCTGAGGCTAGACAAAAGCCACATCTTTCTAATTATAGATCCTGAGATCTATTCACTGTGATAACTCACTGAAATATCATCCCAATTGTTATTTTTGTTTCATCCTAATACTTATTTTTATTTTGTATGATCATATTTCATATTCAAAATATTATGATTGCTATTCCAATACTATGATGTAGGATTGTAGACTTTTGTGAATTCTGTAAGGATTGTACCCTTTATATAATAGAATACTTCTCTTGGTGATGCTTAATATTATGAGCTTATAAATGTTATAGTTGGCTAGTGTATCTCTTTTCACATTGTTACTCCATGAATATTCTACATCATTCACCTTTGTTATATGCTCCATTGATTTTGTTGCCTAATCAATTTTCATTTAAAATTCATTTTTGAAACAGGCTCCACCTCCCATGTATCTTTTTATTATTTGTATGACTTTCAGATTAGATTGTTCTGATGAGGTCATATTCTATGATTCACCATCACAGGCTTTGACTAGAAGAATATTGACACAATAAGATGAATTTTTAAAGATGGAACATATAAAGATTGTTGGATGTACCATGTGACTTTTGGAAGATATGCAGAAGTTGTTATAGATATTACCTATTTTTTTTTTTAATGTCAAATTTCATTTCCTTACCTTAGCTTCTTGAAAGTGGGACTGATGTATTATTTATGTGCAAATGCCTGCCACTTAGCATTCAGAGTTCATCAGATCTTTCTCTGCAAGTAGGTAGCATTTTTCATTATGATCCAGTAGAACTATTTAGGATAATTGTATTGATTAGAGTAACTAAGTCTTTCATAGTTGATCATTGTACAAATTTGTACTTTGTACAAAGTAATTCAGCTTCTACTTATTCCACTTTGCATCAGTTCATATAAATCTTTCCAGATTTTTCATGAATGCTCTTCCTTGTCATTTCTTATTGTACAATATCATTCCATATCAAAATAGTACATATTCTACAACTTGTTCAGTTATCTCCAAATTGATAGTCATCCCCTCAGTTTCCAATTCTCTGCTGCCATGTGAAGAATGGCTATAAGTATTTTTGTTTACACATCTTTTAAAATTCTCCTTGAGATTCAGATTTAGTAGTAGCACCCTTGTGTCAAAGAGTATGAAGAATTTTATAGTCCTTTTAGTAGAGTTCCATATTATGTTCCAGAAGGCTTGGATCATTTCACAACTCCACCAACCATGCACTAGTGTGTCTATGTTTGTTTGTTTGTTTGTTTGTTTTTTTCTCTACATGCCAGTCACAGAGTAGTTTGCCCTTTTCTTCTTTAGTTAATTTTACAGATGGGGCAATTGAGGCAAACATAATTAAGTGATCAGGGTCACACAACTAGTTAATATTTTAGGACAGATTTGAACTCAAGAAAATGAACTTTCCTCACTCCAGACCCAGAACTGTCTACACTTTTCTACCTAGCCACCTTTGAAAACTGCTCCCTCCAGTATAAAACAACTCATTTCTGACTCCTGATTTAAAGTATGACTGACACTTCAGTCTGTGATACACCTCTCAAATCCAGTTCCAGCTAAAGCCTGAATAGGAACCTCTCTCTAAATTCTTTAAAGTCAGATGCAAGCTTATCTAAAGTACTTCACCCCCATTTATCTATATTATATATTAAGCCCAAAACTCATCTAAACCCAAAATAAATCTTAGCTCATACCTAATTAACAACACAATACTAATTAAGTCAACCCTGCCTAGACTTCTAGGTCAGGTAAACCATTACAAAAATATCCATCATTTTTTTTCCATATACCAATTCATTTCATGTCAGTTTAGTCGAATTCAATCAGTATTTATCAATTTCTAAAGAAATAACACTATTTTCTGATCAAGAAATAAAAAATAAATAAATATAATAAGAACAATAGTAATAAGCATTATTATAGCATTTTAAAGTTAGCAAAGTATTTTTAAAATATATTATTTTATCTTCACAGGAATCTTAGACTACAGATAAATTATTATAATACATATTTTATAAATAAGAGAATGGAGACATATGAAATTTAGCTGTTTTGTACAATGTTATATAGTCAGTAATTGTGTGAGTCTTAATTTGAAGTCAGTTATTTTAGCCTAAGTCCATAGCTCTTGGATCACCAAGCAAATACACACACACACACACACACACACACACAAACACACACACACACATACACACACACCCTCATACATCCAAAAGAAAAAGCAAAATACACTATCCTTAACCTTAACAAATTCACTTTTCTACTGGGAAGATGGAATCTACGGGGGGAAAAAAAGATAGAAAATGTATTTTATGTAATTTGAAGGGGAAAAGATACTAACAAGACACCAAACAGACAGACTTACAAAAATGAATGTTTTGATATGGGTTTTGAAAGGTTTTGGAAGCATTAAGAGGTGTGGGCTCAAAGACTTGCAAAGGAAATGAAAGATCCATCACATAATTTCACACAAAAAGATTCTGAAATGCTTGGCAGAGCACCAATGAGGATCTATATCTTCAAAAAAAAAAAAAAAAAATCTATGAATAAAGCAGTCCAAATATCATTATCTCCATATTGCACATGAAGAAATATGTGTTTTAAGAGGTTAAGGATATTTCCTTATATGACTATTGATTACAATAGAAATTTCTTGGCTCCAAATTAAACTATCTAAGAATAATTTATCACATTGATTTTCTGTTTTTATTGATACATGCCACTATATCAAGGCAAATTGTAGAACAGGAGGAAAAGAACATATTATGTCCTCTGCTTCTTTTTCTCCTTCTTTATACATATTAAACATAGTATACACACATATGCATTCATATATTTATATTGTGTATATTCATATAAGTATATACATACATAAATATAAATATATATATATATGTAAACACAGACATATCTACATCTATATCTATCTATACCTATTCACAAAAACAAAAACAAAAATAAAATTATTTTAGCCCACTCTTGTACTTTGAAAATATTTGTTGAATTTGTCCTTGAAGGTGCTTTAGAAATTATTTGAGACAATAATAACTTAGGATTTTTCACATTTCAATAAATAACTCCTTAAAAATTGAAAACACATAATAATGACATTAAAATGATTAAAGATGAAAGGAACTAAAATATCTATGATCACACAAATTTCCATTTTTTCAAATTATAAATTTATGTTAGACTTTCGCTATTTATGTTAATCTTTCGCTAAGATTTTTAAAAAATATTTATTTATTTATTTTTCTTTTTAGTTTTTGGGAGAAAAAAGTCAAATAGTGAGTATTTATTCCAAAATCTGGATCTATCAGTTTATCAAACACAAGACTACTTTTGTATCCCTAATCTATTCAATTGATCTACCACTCTCTTTTTAGCAAATTGCAGATTATTTTTACGATTACCATTTTGTAATTAGGTTGGAATCTGGTACTGCTAGGTCTTCACTTATATTTTCCTCATCAGTTCCTTTGATATGTCATCTTCTTGCTCTTTCATATGAATTTTGCTATAAAATAAGTCCATAGTAGTCACTTGCTATAGCATTGAATTACTAAACTAACTTGAACACAATATTCTTTTTTATTATTTTGAATCAGCCTATCTATGAGCTATTAATATTTCTTCAGTTTTTTAGATCTGGCTTATCTGTATGAAAAGTTTTATAATTGTCTTCAAATATTGCTGGGACTTGTCTTGCAGATCGACAACCCTAGTATTTCATATTGTTTCCTATTATTCTAAATGGAATTTTTCTTTTATCTCTTCCATTGATTCTTCTTGCTAATATATAGAAATTGATGATTTGGATGGACTTGTTTTCTATTTTCACATTTTGCTAAATTTTATAAGAAAATTATCTTTGCTCAGTGAAACGAGCAGAACCAGAAGATCATTATACACTTCAACAATGATACTGTACGAGGATATATGCTGATGGAAGTGGATATCTTCAACATAGAGAAGAGCTAATCCAATTCCAATTGATTAATGATGGACAGAACCAGCTACATCCAGAAAAGGAACACCGGGAAATGAATGTAAACTGTTATTTCTACCTTCTGAATCCAATTCTTCCTGTGCAACAAAAAATTCGGTTCTACACACATATATTGTATCTAAATTATACTGTAATATATTTAACATATATAAGACAGCTTGCCATCTGGGGGAGGGGGTTGTGGGAGGAAGGGAAAAAATCTGAATAGAAGTAAGTGCAAGGGATAATGTTGTAAAAAATTACCCATGCATATGTACTGTCAAAAAATGTTATAATTATAAAATAAAATAAAAAATTTTAAAAAAAATTATCTTAATTGTCTAGGATATTCTAAATATACCATTATATCATTCATAAAGATGGATAATTTTGTGTCCTTTTTGCCATATACTTTTATTTAGTTATTATTATAATTCATATTTTTGGTTCAATGTTGAATCATAGTGATGATAACAGAAATCCTTTCTCCATCCATCCTTCTTATTAGGAAAACCAGAGCTCTGGTTCATCTCTGTTACTAATGATATTGAATAGCGATTTTTATATGCTTTAGTTTTGCTTCAAATATATGCTATTTGTCATTTTGAGAAAGGTTCCACTGATACCTATGTTTCCCAGTGTTTTAAATACAAATGAATATTGTGTTATCTCAAAGGCTTTTTCTGTCTCTTTTAATGTAATTTTATGATTTTTAGGCTTTTTCATCTTGTAAAGAATACATAAAACAGATATAGAATATTTTTGGAGGAAAGCACTAGCAGCTAGTTAAGAAGATAATGGTGATAAAAAAAAGGAAAGAAAGAAAAGGAAAAATGTGAAGAAAATATTTTCATTTTTAAGCATTCTTTACTCTAATAATGTTAGACAAATTTTATAATGTACTTATAAAATATGAGACAATCTCTTCAGATTAATTTCCTATGCTTGTCATACATTTTTTTTTTCACATAAGAGCATCTAATCCCTACAGGCTAATCCACTGCTTTCAAAAATAATGACTTCCATTATTAATTAGAGAAATGCAAATTAAGACAATTCTGAGATACCACTACACAGATATCAATGGAGAAGTGGGAAAACTGGCACACTGATACATTGTTGGTGGAATTGTGAATACATCCAGCCATTCAAACTGTGCATATAAATGCATGAATTTTTTTTTGAGTTCTTCGATAAATTCTTTCTAGGCAGGGAGTCATTTAAAATTATTCATTGGAGTAGAAACATTTTTTACTTCAGTGTCCTCCTCTGAAAATAAACCCCATTTTCCCTGTTCCCACAATAAACTGGTATGGTTGGGTTCTTTCTTCTTTGCTGGTTGATTTTTTTTTTTTTAATAAAAGATATTAGTGTAAGGTTATATTGTAACACATGTAAAATGTATGGGATTACCTGCCATCAGGGGGAGGGAGTGGAGGGAGGGAGGGGATAATTTGGAAAAAGGAATAAATAAATCAATAGATCAATAAATCAATAAATCAATAAATCAATAAAGATATTAATGTAAGCACCTCTAAATATAGGTGCCTCCAGTTTCATGACTTCAAAAGGCCTGTTCATTGTTGTTCAATTTTCAGAGGTTTTTTTCTATTCAAAATAAGGGGGTGGAGCCAAGGTTGCAGAGGGAAGACAAAAACTTGTCTTAACCCTTTCCAAAATCTCTCTCCGAAAACCTTTAAATCATGCCCTAAAACAAAATTTGGAGAGGGACAACCTGCAAAGGATGGAGTGAATGAAACATCAAATCCAAGACAATTTAGATGGTTGGTAGGGAAATTCTGTTGCACCAGGGTGAGAGGGGAGTTAAACTGCACCAGGATACATGTGGTCCCAGCAAAGTAGAAACAGGCCTTGGGAATAATTGAATCAGTAAGAGCCAGCAACTGCTTCTACAACTCTCATCCCATAGACAGTAAGGAAGTAGTGCTATCAAACAACTGGTCAGAAGGAGATTAGAAAGATCTCTTTTGGCTTTGGGGAAAAAATATTCAGATGTGGATTGCAGTCTTGACTGGTAGTTCCAGAGTAAGGAGAAAGAGTAGTTTACTAGACTTTGGAGTTGTAGTGGAGTACTGACCATGTTCATAGTTCTAAGACAGAAGAGTGCTTGTAAGCACTCAGAGATGGGAACACAAACCAGAAGAGGAGGGAACACACCTCTCCTTACATCAGAGTACTTGGAAATACTGAAAAAATCAATGTCATTAGAAGTCCCATAAAACAACTGCACAAAATCCTTGAAGCTTGGGACAGTGTGCCTTTCATTTTGTAAAAAGACTCCTAGTTCAGTAAAAAGTGAGGTTAGAAAATAAGTTGAAAAAGGAGCAAAGAACATAAGATAATTCTGAGTACAGAAAGTTATGTTGACACAAGATCAAAACACACATTCAGAAGACAACAAAATCAAAGTTCCTACACCCAAAGCCTCAAAGATAAATGTGAATTGTTCTTAGATGACAGAAGTGCTCAAAAAGGATTCTAAAGATCAGAAGAGAGAAGAGGATTCTGGGAAGATGGTGGGATAGGTTGGTAAATTTCAAGCTCTCCAGATTTCCCATTACAAAAAAAAAAAAAAAAAAAAAAAAAAAAAAAAAAAAAAAAAAATTGCACCTCAGGGTGAACAAGTTCTGGTGAAAAATTAAGAAGACTAGGGGAAGAACAAGTGTCTTCTGGGTATAACCTGAAAAAATCTGAAGAAAGACCCTAGGCTGGGTGTTAACCCACAGAAAGTGCAAATATAGCTGGAAGCAGAGATTGGGTCCTGAGTGAGAAGGAACCAGCACACATGGTGAATGCAGGGCAATAGTGAAGAGACACTTCTAGGCTGTGGGAACCTGCAGGATGGTGGAGTTCTTTTGGAGGGCTTCCAGGTGGGAGGAGAGAGCTGAACTGAAACTAGAGGCACCTATGTTTAGAGGTGCTTCTACTAATATCTTTTATTTTTTAAAAATGAACCAGCAAAGGGACACTGATACATTGTTGGTGGAGTTGTAAAAGAATCCAGCCATTCTGGAGAGCAATTTGGAACTATGCCCGAGAAGTTGTCAAACTGTGCATACCCTTTGACCCAGCATTGCTGTTATTAGGATTATATCCCAAAGAAATACTAAAGAGTGGAAAGGGACGGACCTGTATGTGCCAAAATGTTTGTGGCAGCTCTTTTTGTTGGAGCTAGAGACTGGAAGTTGAATGGATGTCCATCAATTGGCAAATGATTGGGTAAATTATTGTATATGAAGGTTATGGAATATTATTGCTCTGTAAGAAATGACCAGCAGGAGGAATACAGAGAAGCTAGGAGAGACTTACATCAACTGTTGCTGTGTGAGATGAGCAGAACCGGAAGATCGCTGTACACTTCAACAGCAATACTGTGTGAGGATGTGTTCTGATGGAGGTGGAGGTCTTCAACATAAAGAAGATCCAACTCACTTCCAGTTGATCAATGATGGACAGAAATAACTACACCCAGAGAAGGAACACTGGGAAGTGAATGTAAATTGTTAGCACTACTGTCTATCTACCCAGGTTACTTATACCTTCGGAAGCTAATAATTAATGTGCAAAAAGAAAATGGTATTTACACACATATATTGTATCTAGGTTATATTGTAACACATGTAAAATGTATGGAATTGCCTGTCATCGGGGGGAGGGAGTGGAGGGAGGGAGGGGATAATTTGTGAAAATGAATTAAAAAAAAAAAAATGAACCATCAAAGAAGAAAGAACCCAACCATATCAGTTTACTGTGGGAACAGGAAAGATGGGGTTCATTTTCAGAAGACACTGAAGTAGAAAAATTATTCTATTCCAATGAACAATTTTAAATGACTCTCTGCTTAGAAAGAATTTATAGAAGAACTCAAAAAAGAATTTAAAAATCAAATGAGAGACATTGAAGAAAAACTAAAAAAAAAAAAAAAAAAAATCAAGAAAAACAAGATTATGAAAAAAAAAAGTTAACTAGCTAGAAAAGGAGATACAAAGTTTCAAAGGTGAAAATAGCTCTTTGAAAATTAGAATTAGGCAAGGGGAAGCCAGTGAAGCTATGAGAGTCCAAGAAATATAAAAAATGATGTGAAGCATCATATAAGAAAAATTATAGATCTGGAGAAATATCAAGAAGAGAAAGAATAAAACTAATTGGATTCCCTGAAAGTTGTAAACAAACAAACAAACAAACAAAAAAGGACCTTCACACAATAATACAAGAAATAATCTAAGAAATATGTCCTGGATAGATAGTAAATGGAAGAAAAATAGAAATAGAAAAAAAAAAAAAATCACTGATCAGCACCTCAAAGAGATCCTTTGTTGATAACACATAGGAATATTATTGCCAAATTTTGAAACCCCAAATCAAAGAAAAATTTTTAAGAAACAAGAAAAAAAAAATAATCCAAATATGCAGGAGCTACAATTGCATTGCACAGGACTCATTAGCAGCCTCGATAAACTCCACAGGTCCTAGAATCATATCTACCCACAATGAAAAGAAAGTCTTGTAAGCCAAAAATGTCATATCCAATAAACCTCTCTAATATTGAATAAGCAAAAATGGACATTCAGAGAACTTTCAGATTTTTAGGACTTTCTATCAACCAAATTCTAACATGATCAAAAATTTAATCCAATATCAAAGATCAATTCCAAGGAACTGAACATGGACAAATTGTTTTGTTTTGTTTTTGTTTTTATACATGAGAAACGTATATCATATGCTTAAGACTGACATCAGCAATAGGATAACTCAAAAAAAAGACTGGGGCAAACTTGAAATAAAAATAGAGATTTTGTTATATGAATGAGGTGCAGAAGCAATACAGACAAAGTGGCATTAGAGTGGGGAGGAGGATTCTAGTTCTGAAAACTACTCACATTGGGAATGGATTAAATAGGCAACTCTACATATTTCACAAGGGTATAGCAACCTCCAAAATCTATAAAGAAATAAAGGGGGAGGGGTTGGTGAAAGAAAAAGCAAAGGGTTCAGGAGGAAGTCAAGGTGTAAAGGGCTGAAACTCTTGAATTAATGCACTGAAGTTGTTCAACCAAGCACTTAAGGCTAATTACCGATTGGACAATACTCTTTAAGAATATGCTTGGAAAAATGGCTCTTCCCACTATTCTGTGCTGGTCCAATTATTTGGTGAATACACATAATTGTAGGAGGGACTAAGGAGTGGAGTAAGACTAGCCAGAGTTACTTCTGAGCAGGAGATGAAGAGGTCAGGTCCAGGAGATCCTGCACATCCATTCACTTCACTTCTACTGCTAAAGACCAAGAATATAGACCAAGGACTTTTGCTTATCCTGACTCTGGCTGATTCTAAGCTATCCAGGGTGGTAACACAGTCATCACATCAAGGGAAGGATCCATAGGTGGGGGGAAGTCAAGTAATAGCAAGGCAAGCTAAGGAGCAGAATTTTTCTTTAAAAGTCATCACAGATAGAAAAGATATATGTGAATGTATGTGTCTGTGTGTGCTGGGGGTGTGTGTACATGTATGTGTATGCATATATCTACATATGCATACATAAATATATTCTTTTTAACTATAGTCTGCTTGGGGATGGTGGAGAGGATGAAGAGGGGGAAGAATAAAATAAAAATGTTGTGAAGTAGAGAACTAAAGAACAATTTAAGAAGTAAAGAACAGTTGGATACATGTTAATATAATTTCATCTGCATAAAAACAAAGAGAAAATTGGGAAAAGAAATTATTTTGATATAAGAAAATTATGGGGGGGTGGAAGAGTCAACAGCTTAGAAAAGGAGGCAAAAAATCTTGAAGAAAATAATACCTTAAAAACACAAAAGACCAAATGGTAAAAAGGTGTACCAAAAAAGTAAAAAGAAGAACATCATGAAAAGCAGAATTGGACAAATGGAAACAGGTACAAAAATTAACTGAAGAAAAGATTTCCTTAAAAAGTAAAAATGAAGAACAAAGTTCACCAACTCATTATAGAAAAGAATTTTTAAAAAATGAGAATTGAGGGAGTGAAAGCTAGTGATTCTATGAGATATTAAGAAATAATAAAACAAAAGCAACATAATGAAAAAGATAAGACACATTCCATAGGAAAAAAAAAACAACTTATCTGGAAAATAGATCCCAAAGAAATAATTTTAAAATTATGTTACCTAAAAGTGATAATAAAAATAAGATTAGACATCATCTTTCAAGGAATTATTAAGGAAGATAGCCCTGATATTCTAGAAGTAGAATGTGAAATAGAAATAGAAAGAATCCACTTATGATATCTTGAAAGAGATCCCAAAATAAAAACTTTAAGGAATATTATTTCAGAGCAAACTGATAAAGGAGAAAACTATTACAAGCAGTCAGAAAGAAGTAAATTAAGGATCAGGAATCCATTGTCTGGTTAACCTTGGATTTAGCTGCTTCTGCACTTAATGATTAAAATGTTTGGGAAATTATATTCCAGAGGACATAGAAACTGAGCATAATCTTTCAGGGATAAAATGGATGCTCATGAAATAGGGGACTATCAAACATTCCTAAAGAAAAGAGCAAAGCTGTATAGAAATTTTGACTTTAAAAAACAAGAAAAACATCAAAATGTAAACAGGAAAAAGATTTAATAAGGTTATACTGTTTACATTACAAATGGGAAGATGCTATTTTAATTTATAAAAATGTTCCCATTATTAGGGCAGTTGGAGTATATATAGACAGAGGGTACAGATATGAGTTGAAAATGATGGGATATCTAAAAATAGATTATGAATGAGAAAGAAGAGGGTACTGGAAGAAAAAGAGAGGCAAAATAAGGTAAATTAAGGTAAAGTATCTCATAAAAGAAGCATGAAAGAGCTTTTATAGTGGAGGAGAAAGTGGAGGATCCTTCAACTCTATCAAAAGTGACTCAAAGAGGAAATAATGTATACACTCAATTAGATGCAGAAATTTATCTTACTCTACAGGAAATTAGGAGAGGAAAGATATAGGAGAAAGGGAAGATATAAGGGAAAGGTTTGGAGGAAGCAGTAGTTAGAAGCTTAACATTTATGAGGATGGATAGGGTAAAAAGAAGAGAAATCATGGAATAATGGGGGAGGATAGTATGGAATGAAATATAGTTAGCCATCATTCTTGTGGGGGGGAATTGAATCAAGTTTTTCTAAGACATAACCTCTCAAATATAAAAAAATGAGTCAAATTAAAAAAAAAAAAGAGCCATTTCACAATTGATAACTTAAAACATTCTCAGATGAAGCATTCAGATGCACATAGTCATATAAAAAGATAAAGGCTTCATTTCTAAACTGCATAAAGAATTGTGTCAACTTCATAAAATACAAATTCCCCAACAGATAAATTGTCAAAGGATATGAACAGACAATATTCAGATTATTCACATGATGGGAATTAAAGCAATTTATAGTCATAAAAAAAAACGACAACAACAACAACAAAAAAAAAACAAACCTCTAAATCACTATTGATTAGAGAAATGCAAATTAAGACCCCTCTATAGTACTACTTCACACTTCTCAGATTGGCTAAAATAACAGGAAAAGATAATGATGAATGTTGTAGGGGATGTGGGAAACTAGGGCACTAATACATTACTAGTGGAATTGTGAAATAATCTAACCATTGTGGAAAGCAATTTGGAATTATGCCCAAAGGACTATAAAATTGCGCATATGTTTTAATCCAGCATTGTCACTGAGTCTATAATCTAAGGAAATCATAAATGAGGGGAGAGTATGGATATGTGGAAAAGAATTGGAAAATAAGTAGATGTCCATCAATTGGGAATGGTATCTGAAAGTAATAAACTATTATTGTTCTATAAAAATATAATGAACTGAAGCTGAGCAAAACAAGAAGAACTAGGAATACATTGTACACAGTAACTGGGAGATTGTGTGATCAAGTATAAAAGACTTGGTTCTTCTCAAGGGTTCAATGTTCCCAGGCAATTCCAATAAACTTTGATTGAAAAACACCATCTATAGCCAGAGAGAGAAATATGGAGACTGAATGTAAATCAACACATGCTATGCTCCTTTTTTTTTTTCCTTTTTCTTCTCTAATTTTTTGTTCTGGTTTTTCTCTCAACATGATTCATAAAAAAGTATTAAAATGAATATATATGTATAACCAGAAAAGATAAATAAAAACACTCTAAATCATTATTGATTGGAGAAAAGAAAATTAAAACAATAGTGATATATCCTATACATTAGACTGGCTAATAGGATAAAAAAATAAGAAAAGAAAAATTTGGCAGGGGATGTGGGAAAATTGAAGCATTAACGAACTGTGTAAGTTATGAACTGATTTCACCATTCTGTAGAGAAACTTGGAAATATGACCAAAGGCCTATAAAACCATGCATACCCTTTGACCTAAAAAGAATTCCAAAAAGAAATTTGTTTTAATGGAAAAGTGTCAGGATTACAAGGTGAGAACTCAGGTTGTCAAGGTAATTCTCGAACTCAGAATTCACACCTTTAAGGGGAGTTCATACCTTTGGACTTCTGAAGAGGAGTTTGCACATTCAGAGGAATTTACATATTTCAAGGAGTTTACACCTTTAAAAGGAGCAAGTTCATTGGCTGTGGGAGTTCTCAGAGGTCCATTCTCTGGGAGGATAAAAGAGGCTATATTGGGCTAGGACAAGCACTCTGGATTGGGGAAGGACAGGAGCTGGAGGAGATTCTGAACTCCCAAGAAACCTGCTCACAGAGGAGAAGTTTTTACAGAAAAGAGATCTCCTCTCAGAGAAGGATTATAATTGAAGAGAAAACAGGGCCTTTACATTTTTGGCGCCCAAGGTGGGGCCAGGACTTATTCTGGGCCCTTCCTAGGAGCTAGTCAGGGAATTCTGAGCTAGAGAATTGCCCAAACAACCTAAGTTCAAACCTTGTAATCCTAACATCCTCCTGCTCCTGCTTCCTCCATGGCATTGGTGCCAGTGCTCAAAGAATAGTTTGGTGGCAGTAGCAGTGGCGGCGGCAGCAGCAGCTCCAGTTCTCTAGAGCCGAGCCCCTGAGTGGGGTGTTGCGTGGGGTGTCGTGTGGGGTGTCTGCCCGGTGCAGAGGCCAGTCCAGGCTCCGGATAGCTCTAGGGCTCTGGGGACTGGACCTGTGGAGACAAGCCCGCCCCCCCTAAGGAGGAGACTTGGGGGTGGTGGTGCTGAACTGTTCCACTACCCGGACCACACCTGGCTCCTTCCCTCTCTCTTCCGTGTTCACTATATCAAGTCACCCCTTACAGGGGTGCACAGTGTGTACACACACTCACATCCGACTCTTTGGGCTTGTGTCCCCGCAGCATGCTTCAGTGCCATCTTGTGAGGAAGATTCTCTGGTCTCTGCAGGCCAGGGAATTTTTAAAAGCCAGAAGGAAGGTAGAGAGAAGAAGATGGCTTCTTCATCAGGCAAAGATGATGATCTTACTATCCCCAGAGCTGCTATCAATAAGATGATCAAAGAGACTCTCCCCAATGTCCGGGTGGCCAGTGATGCCCGGGAACTGGTGGTGAACTGCTGCACTGAATTCATCCACCTCATCTCTTCCGAGGCCAACGAGATCTGCAACAAATCCAAAAAGAAGAACATCTCTTCAGATCATGTCATACAAGCTCTAGCAAGTTTGGGCTTTGACTCCTATATCAGTGAAGTGAAAGAAGTCTTACAAGAATGCAAAACGGTAGCTCTAAAAAGAAGAAAGGCCAACTCTCCTTTGGAAAACCTTGGCATTCCTGAAGAAGAACTACTAAGACAACAAAAGGAATTATTTGCCAAAGCTCGCCAGCAGCAAGCAGAACTGACTCGGCAAGAATGGCGCCAGATGCAGCAAGCAGCCCAACAAGCACAGCTGGCTGCTGCTGCTTCAGCCAGTGCATCCCATCAAGCAGGAACAGAAATGTGTTGTTTCCCCAGAATGGATTCTGTAAGTGAGAGGAAGGCAGAAACTCACTGGCAATGGGGGCAAAGTAGGAACACATGCTTTTTATACCAAGACTATGATGAACATGAAAAGGACTTCTAGAGAAATTCGTTGATGTTTCCAATGTGGAGAAATTGGACATCTAAGAGCTCAAAGTAGATATGGAGAGAGACTGAGAAGACAGGGTGAGAGAACACCTAAAACCCTATGTCCAAAATGTCACAAAGGCTTCCACTGGGCCTCAGAATGCAGATTGACCCAGGGAAATGAGAAGTGGAGCCCAGCTTCAAGATATCAATCAAAGGATAGGTGGGGCAGGATTGCAACTGAGGTTACACCCAAAAAGCCTTTAGAAGGTCTGGACTCTGATGTGATCTATCTGCCAAAAAGTAATCCCATGGAAGAAAGGGATCATCTGATAAATCAGCCAAAAAAAGCAATCAGTCTACAGAAATGGATTAAACTTGGGGAAAATACAGGCCTTTTAAACCAACAGGGCTTTGTCCAGTGCAAACAACTCTAATGTAATTGCCAGATGATGAGAAGAGATTTAGAAAGTGGTAAAGAGAAGGAAATTAGTTAGGTTAACTGCCTGGGAGACAGGGTTTGCTTGTATTTTAACCAACAAAAGGAAACAGATGAAGAAGAAAACAGATGGGTGGCAACAAGCACCTAGAGAGAGACAAAAAAAGAGAAAGACCACAAAACAAAGGGGAAATCTAAGAAACATCTGACACTAAAAGAGCATGGCAAATAAGAGGACTGTTAAAGAACTTTAAAACCAGCAGGAATCATTGGATTTCCTAACACAAGATGAGACTAATGGACAATGGACTTATGGACATTTATAAATTCTCAATTTATGATAATTTGATCATGTTATTTGTTACATATTTCTA
Source organism: Sminthopsis crassicaudata (assembly GCF_048593235.1). Classification (NCBI taxonomy): domain Eukaryota; kingdom Metazoa; phylum Chordata; class Mammalia; order Dasyuromorphia; family Dasyuridae; genus Sminthopsis; species Sminthopsis crassicaudata. The sequence continues at coordinate 238,392,765 of NC_133622.1, forward strand.
GCATGTATTATGTTACTATGTGTTTATGTAATCTATGTAATGACGTGTAATGCCTCCCATATTGATGGATTTATGTTTCAAGGTCATGACCACCCTGTGTTCTAAATCAAAAAAAAGGGGTAGGTGTTAGGATTACAAGGTGAGAACTCAGGTTGTCTGGGCAATTCTCTCCTTTAATAGTTGAAAATTGTATTTTTATGTAAGACAATAATAAAATATATTTTTTTAAATTTCACATCTCTACATTTCTTGTCTAAATCCAATAAAACATTTACTTCTTATCCAACTACCGTCTATTAACCATTCTCTAATATTCATGTCCTAGAAAAGTTTTGACTTCTAAAATATATGCAAAATATGAAGCTTAGCATAGATTTATTTCCAGTAATAAGTAGTATAAATTTTTTAAAGTTAATAAATATAGTAATAATAATTGTACTTTCTTTCTTTCTATAGGACCTGTCAGAAAAATTAATTTATCCATATGTTTATGATGGATACATTATTTTTCGTGTTGACTAAATTCTGTAGAAAATTACCTATTTATGAGATTAGAATACCTAGTCTTTCACTGTCATTTGGTGCAACTTTAAAGAAAGCACATAAAATCTCTTAATAGCCCTAGTATATAAGGAAATAGTTTCTTTTGCAAATGTCTCTACTGCTTTCTTCTTCAGACTATTTTTTCTTTCTTGACTATGCAATTAAAAGTTATTAATTCTGAGATATCTCCTGAGATATTAATTTAAATGATTTTGTTGACTACCTTTGATTTCTGGGCAGATTCCTCAAATGATTTAATTAAAGGAGGAGTTAAAAAACCAGTATTAGAAGGACTCTCAGACTCAGGATGGTATTTTTCTTAAATATGGATAAAATATTCCTTTGTCATTAAAATATATACATCATCACTAAATCCATGGACTCACATGGAATCAACTAAACAAAGAAGTGCAACTGTTAGGAAAAATGTACTTATGTGAAAGAATTGGATAAGAAATTTGAGAAAAATTAGACTCATGTGGACTTTTTAAACTAAAATGAATTAACCATGGACTTTTCTATCTCTGAGATGAAAATAGAATGCAGGGTGGTAAATAGAGTTTTCATTGCACTAAGCTGACATCTTTCAGTACTAAGGAAAACATATCTGATTTTAATCCACGGAACAGTTGACTTCATGGAGAGGTAATGTATTTATAAAAGTCATTAACATTTCTGATTTTATCCCAAAGTATATTTTGCTTTAAGATTATAGAGTAGATGCTCATCTGAATGAATATTTTATCACTTGAGAAGTAGGAAAAAATCATTTTATCAAAATAAAGAATTAAATCATTACCAAGAATTCCAAGTGTTTATAATTTTACATGATCATTTTTAATATAAGTAGTTAAAAATATAAATGAAGAAACAGATTATTCACCAAATTATTTTAAAATGTAAAATACACAGGACAGAATTTACAGAATTATCTACGGTGAAGTGATTATCTTTGCAAAAAAATCTAGAAAAGCATTAAGAGAAGGCATAGGAAAATACTCAGAAAATGGCATATGCTTTTGGTTTCAGAATAGAGTTTTAGTGATATAGTTTAGGCTATTGACTAAAAGTACCTTCGATCATAGTCTTACATTTCTGTGGATTAGCTTCTTTTTCCATGTGGAATCATTACCAAGTATTGTCTTCCTTTATGAGAAAAAAATATACTATAGTGGAAATGTTTTTGGGAATCTTAGAAGGCATTCATTCCTTAGTTTAAAAGTTTCTATATTCAAAAATTAACTAAAAGGCATATTCCACCATCAATGGGAAAATACATTTCCAAGGAATCACCTAAAAAAACTGCAGTAAAAAGTCATTTATGCACCAAAATATTCATTAAAGTAATTTTTGTAATAGCAAAATGTAAAAACAATTTTGAAGTCCATTTATTGGGGAATTCTTAAATATTAAAGAATGTGTACTATTAGAAAACATGAATATCTAGATTTTAGATGAGCATTAGCTTTTTTATATTTAATTAAAGTAGAGCAAAATAGAGATAACATTGAAAATTATCTTCATAGTGATAGCAACAATGTAAATAGAACAATTGATAAAAAAATTATAATGAGAAAATTATCACAAAATGTTTAGGAATTTTGGTCTTCTTTCCTTTATTACAAAGAAGAGAAACTATGGGCAAGACATTTCATAAACTTTCAAGGGAGGGATATATAGAGAGAGAGAGAGAGATAGATATAGATATAGATGTAGATATATATGTATATATATACACCTGTATATACATATATATATATATATAATTTATTAAAAAATTATTTATTTCTAATAGAATACATTATGAATCATGTTGGGAGAGAAAAATCTGAACAAAAGGGGAAAACCATAGGAGAGAAATAAAAAAACAGAAAAAAAGAAGGGAACATAGTATGTGTTGATTTACATTCAATCTCCATAGCTCTTTTTTCTGGAGGTAGAATGCGTTTTCTGTCCAAAGTCTATTGGGATCGTTTTGGATAAATAAACCACTGAGAAAAACCAACTCTTTCATAGTTGATCATTGCACATTCTTGCTATTATTGTTTACAATGTATTCCTGGTTCTGTTTGTTTTGTTCAGCATCAGTTCATGTAAATCTTTCCAGGATTTTCTAAAATCAGCTTGTTCATCATTTTTTATAGAACAATAATATTCTATTATCTTCATATTTACAACTTATTCAGCCATTCTCCAATTGATGGACATTTGCTCATTTTCCAATTCTTTGCTACCACAAAAATGTTGCTACAAGCATTTTGGCACATGTAGATTTTCCCCCTTCTTTATCATTTCCTTGAGATATAGACAAAGTAGTGGCACTGCTGAGTCAAAGGGTGTGCAAAATTTGATAGCTCTGTGGTCATAGTTCTAGATTGCTCTCCAGAATGGTTGGACCATTTCACAACTTCACCAACTGTGCATTAGTGTCCCAGTTTTCCTACATGCTTTCTAGCATTTATCATTTTCTTTTCCTGTTATCTTAGCCTATCTCTCTAATCAATAGTGATTCAGAAAATTTCTTCATATGATTATAGATGGTTTTAATTTTGTCATCTGAACATTGACTGTTCATGTTCTTTGATTATCATTTGGGGAATGACATATAGAAGGGAGAGATAGATTGAGAAATGAAAATTATATGAACTGTGATGAATAAAATATTTATGCTTCATAATTATCTTTATAGGTAAAATCTGACTGCTGCCAAGGTACAGAAGATTAATCAACTTTTATATGTGAAATTAAAATTTGAAGATAGAATATTCATCATTTCTTCCCCCTACCCCATAAGCTCAGAAAAGCAATTAATGCTTCATTATTATGATCAGTATTCTGTAAAGGGAAGTGAAGCCCATAAACATTAAACAGATCATCCCTAAAAAGGGTCAGATATTGAAACTGAACTCGAGACTCTCATAACTACAAGTCTCATGTTATATCCAATAAACTCTTAATTTCCCCCATTTTCCCCCAAAACCACACACACATGGAAAACAGGAACAATGTAACTGAGTTTGTCCTCCTGGGGCTTTCCCAGAACCCTGAGGTACAAAAAATTCTATTTTTTATATTCTTAATTATCTACATTTTAACTCTGGTGGGCAATAACCTGATTATTATAACTGTTATTGGAAGTAAGAGCTTGAATTCCCCTATGTACTTCTTTCTTGCCTTCTTGTCTTTTATGGATTTCACCTATTCCACTGTCATTGTCCCTAAAATGACTTTAGACATGCTTAATGAAAAGGCAACCATTTCTTTCCAAGCTTGCATGGTCCAGCTCTTCTTGGAACACCTATTTGGTGGTGCTGAAGTTTTCCTCCTCATTTTTATGGCCTATGATCGCTATGTAGCCATCTGTAAACCCTTGTATTACTTAGTCATTATGAGATGGCATGTGTGTGTTCTGCTGTTGGTGGTATCCTGGATTGGCGGTTTCATGCATTCATTAGTTCAACTCCTTTTTATTATTAGGCTCCCATTTTGTGGGCCTAATATAATTGATCACTTCATTTGTGATATGTATCCTTTATTGGAACTTTCCTGTACAGATACCTATATAACTGGCATCTCAGTAGTTGCCAATGGAGGAGCAATATGTACAATTATCTTTTTCTTATTGCTTCTCTCTTATGGGGTTATTCTACATTCTTTAAAGGCTCAAAGTCTGGAAGGTCGACAAAAAGCCCTTTCTACTTGCATCTCCCACATCACAGTTGTTGTCTGCTTCTTTGTTCCTTGTATTTTCATGTATGTTAGACCTGTTTGTACCTTCCCCATTGATAAATCTCTAACTGTATTTTATACTATCATCACTCCTATGCTGAACCCTCTAATCTATACCCTGAGAAATACAGAGATGAAAAATGCCATGAAGAAGCTTTGGAACAGAAAAGTTTTGTTCAGCAGCAAGGTAATGGTTGGTCTAGTTAACCAATGATGTTTTAGAAAAGAGATGATAAATGATTGTTAAATTCCTAAAAATCCTTTTTTTTTTTAAGCTAGAAAAGCAGATCCTAAATATCTGAAGAAAAAAACACCCATTTTTGTTCTTGTTGTTGGAACTGTTTTTTTTTTTTTTAAACAAAATGTTTTGATTGAAAAATGGTAAACTATATACAGATATATAAATGGTGATTTTAACTGCAGATTGTGGCATATTTTTATTTTCTTTTAATGAACTTTTAATTTTCTTTTAATTTCTTGTCTTCTCAATGGGTGGTGAGAAGATATGCACAAAAAGTTAGTCTGAAATATATATATATATATATATATATATAGTCATGATTCATTAGGAAAATGTAATTTAAATCAATTAACACTTTAGGAGCAATTAGCTCTTCTAAAAAAGGTAAAAGGATAATGTTGTGAATAATATTGCCCCACTACATTTAATGATGGGAATTGATATGTTATATAATATGTTTGTGCTATGACAGTAATCTTCTAAAGAAGGAGAAAATCAAATCAATTTCTTTGTTAATTTGAATTTATTATTGCTCTATATTTTCAATGTAAACCAAGCAGTTTCACATGTAGTATTTAATTTTATCATTTTAAAATGATATCTCAAATCTTAAAATGTGATATAAATCTGGGAACATAGGAGTGTTTTGTTTTAACTTGAAATTGTATGTTTGTGTGTATGTACCAACACACACACACACACACACACACACACACACACACATACCTATACATCCTAAACATTCAAAAAAAGTGACCTGATCTTTTAAAATGAAATATGACACAATTTTTCGAATAGTGATATTAAATAATAACAATAATTTAATTATTCATTAATGTTTATTTTCTATATTTTTTTCAAAAAAGAAATGTAGCATGGCACAGTAGATGAACTTTTAGAGTTATACTATAAAAGAGCTAAGCTTAATTTACCTGTGACACTTTATGAAATATTTGACTTTTCCTAACCTTTATAATTATTACATTTATTAATAATAGTAACAAAAATAATTCTATTTTTTTTTCATTCATATAAATAGTCCTATAGTACAGCTCTTTGAGCATAAATCCAGATTGCTCTCCAGAATGTTTGGATCATTTCACAACTCCAGCAACAACATTAGTGTCCCACTTTTCCTACATCCCCTCCAGAATTTATCATTATCTTTTCTTGTCATCTTAGCTAACCTGAGAGGTGAGTGATAGCTCAGAGTTGTTTTAAAATATTACAGATTTTTGAAGTTGTATAACTATTTTTGTTCATGTAAAACCATTCTAATAATTATCTCATTTAAATCAATCTTAGTACTCCTCCAAAATCAATAAGGGTAACTGGAAAATTTTTGTAAGTTGTTCTATTTCCACAAAGTTTGAGCCTTCCATCCAGATTTCTATACTTGGAAAACTATTTAAAATTGCTTGAACATTATGAATATTTAAGTTGTATATATCTACTGGAAGCTTGATGCTAACAATTTTGGGGATCAAAATTATATTTGAATGAATGTATTCAAGAAATCATTTGAGTTCATACTATTAGATACTTCTTACAAGAATGATGAAATCTCAGTTTGTACTCTGTGTATTTGTCAGTTCCTATTGTATATTTCAGATCACTAAAACAATTCTAAATGGATATTTTTATAGATGTTATTAAAACATCTGCAATGATGTGCTTCACCATTTTGATAATCACTTTACATGATCTTCATTGATTATCTAGTCTGGATATTCTTAGATTTGGAATTGTCTTCCTTTGTTATTGTTTTCTCTTTTCCACATAATAGAGCTGGATAAGATGGTACAGATCATAGTGGTAGCAGTGATAGTAGGGAAAACAAGTATAATAATAGCTCACAAATATGGTTGTTAAATAAATACAGAAGGAAATGACTTTCTTATCACTTGTGTCCTTACTTGATACCTCACCATCTGGATTGTTTTGACAAAATAATTTCTTTAAAAGCATCATTATTTATTGGAAAATTATCTATTCTTCTTTAATAGGGGTTATGTTTAAGGTAAAAGGACTCTGTTGACCCAAAGGATAGGCTACGAATGATAGTGTTCAAGTGGAGATGTGTTCAATTATAGGAAATCATAGGAATTCATTATTTACATGATTTATTTGTGGAGGATCAATAGGTATTTTGGAAAGGAACATAAAGCTAGATAGATTATAATATATAACATAATATATAATAGAGTATAGGTAGCTAGAGTGAATATGCACCCATAAATATATATGTAGTCTTTGTTGATAAAAATTTCACTGCTACAAGTTCTATATGTATGTCTACTGGCTTCATATATAGTGTTAACATATACTGTTTTATAAAAGCTAACCATAATGTTATATTACATTTGCATCTAGGGATATTATGGTTTGAATAGTGAATGAATGTCTTGGGGAAAATGTAAAATATTGTTAGGATTACTAGGTGAATTCTCACTTTGTCATTGTCCAGACCACCTGAGTTCTCACCTAGTAATCCTAGTAATTACTAGGTTAGGATTACTAGGTGAGAACTCAGGTGGTCTGGACAATGACAATAGTAAGGATTACTAGGTGAGAACTCAGGTGGTCTGGACAATGACAAGGTGAGAATTCACCTAGTAATCCTAACAAAATATAAATACAAATATATGTGTTTAATATATTAAATTATATACATACATGAAAGCTCTGTGTGATTTGAACTTTATTAAGCTAAATATTATTTTCAAGTTGTCAATATTACAATAATGATAATATTGTTGTTATATGAAATCGTCTTACCTTCAAAAATGTTTTCAATAACATCATTAATTTGTGTTATTATTTTTAAGTCCTTTTGTAATTGATTTATAGATAACTCATTCAATACAACAGAAACTGTACTATCATCTTTTTTAACATTTGGTTTATCCATACGATAATTAAAAAGTGCATCTGTTCTAGTTTCATGCATGTTCAATATATTTTCTTGTTATTCATTTCCTTGTTTTTTTCTTTTGTTCACTTACATGAGACTCATATTTGTGGCATGCTCCACACATACATCTTTTCATTTTTATTTGGAATACCTTCTTTCTTGTTTCTTTTCATGTAGTGTTGCTCTAGAATTCGTGATTTCAGAGTATATGATGAATGTTAATATGAAACAGTAGTCTTTTTCAATAGCCAAAATCTTATCAGAGTTAGAAGCACTGTGTAACAACTATACTATGTTCAGCTTATTCTTCTTTTTCTTAAATCTGGCACAAACTTATTAATTATTCTAATTCAGGATGTTCTTTTCATTATTTCTATCTGCACCTGTGTCTTTCACTCTATCTTTCCTTGACCAATTAATAAGTGATATGGGTGATATAAGTAGATACAAAAAAAAAAAAAAAAAATAGATGGATAGACAGATGAAAAGAAGCAGATAGATAAATCAAAAGATAAACATTTATATAGAAAGAAATTTAGATAAAAACAGTTATAATTAATAAAAATATACAGCTATACTTGTAAAGGAAAAAAGAAGTATCTTCACCCTTTCAATCCATTTCTATCACTATATCTGATTATAATTATATCTTTTTTATCATCTATTGTTTGGTGTGTGTGTGTGTGTGTGTGTGTGTGTGTGTGTTTATGCATGAAACAAATTCAGAGAGCAGGTATGTGGTGAAAAATATCGAGTAGAATGAAATTTTCCATAATTAATGTGTTTGGGGGAAATTTTCATTTAATATTCACTTTGTATATATGTTTTCTGACTTGTTTATCTTCCTTTCCTCCTTCCTGCTTTTCCTATTTTCTTTCCTCATCCCTGTTCTTTTTGTTACTGTACCTCAGTCTTGTGATTCATTGCCTGATAGACTAAAGGACTTTCAGGTGTTCCTTATCAGCAAGAAGCTCTCTTGTCCTTCACCTAAAAGATGATCTCTGAAATGGCTTGCAGGTAATCTTTTTGCCTTCAACTCAATAAAGCAATGCCAAGTAACAAATATAGATAAAGTACTTCAAGGAAGAGATAATGAGAATAACAGAACATCGCTGACAGAAACTGTATGTCTGATGAAGTGTACATGTTCAGGAGAGAGCAAAGCAAATGATATTATTAAAGAATTTATAACTATGCATTACCAGATTTCTAAATTGTACTTCCATGACTGCACTACAGCTACACATGTTTTCTATGTGAAGAGAATACAATTCCACATTTGTTCCCTTCATGTATGCCCATAAACCTTTGTGCCTTGGCCACATACATTTTCTATAGGTGACTTCTTCCACGCACTCATTTGGTTTGAATCAGCACATACACACCTATGTGAGCACAAACAAATGCATACATATACAAATGTATGTATGTCAAATATACAATAAGTATGTTTCTGTGTGTATATTTCCACACATATATGTATTCACTATATGTTTGTCATTACCTTCATGTTTCATAGGTTTGTACACTCTTCTTACTATGATCTATGTATAAAAAGAGCTGGAGAAAGAAATAGCAAATCATTTCAATTTCTTTGCAAAGGTATGGTATCACAAAAGTTGTAAACAACTGAACAAATGCTTAAATGTCAATGAAGACAGTTGAAATGTTTGAAATCTTGCATAGTATAATGGAATGAATGCCAACTTTGGAATCAAAAGACATGGGTTCAAATTCTACGCATTTGTTATTTTTGTAAAACAAAGTCAAGGAAAACAAAGTCAATTTCATGAGTTTCAATTTCTTTCTCTGTAATTTTACACTTTTGAACTATATGGCTCCCCTAGTTTAGTCCTGTCTAGTTCCCCTAATTCTAAAAGGTATTCTATTTTTGTACATGACATACAGCCATGATTTAAAATAAACATATACACAAATATTCTTTTTTCTATTTATCTGGACATTCAAATATAAATGCCTCCACAATAACTTAGAAAAATCCAAGCAGAAACTCTTAGATATGGCATCAAAAAGGAATCCCTGGTTATCTGAATTTTCAACACTGAGGCTACCATTCGAGACACTTTATCTAGATTTTGTGTGAAGTTTCTTCATAAATAAATCAGAGAATGAATGTGACTCATTTCAACAGTGAGGTCAATTCCAATAGACTTGTGATGGAGAGAGCCATCTGCATCCAGAGAGAGACCTGTGGTAACTGAATGTGTTTCAGAACATAGCACTTTCATCTTTTGTGTTGTTTGTCTTTTTGTTTTCTTTATCATGTTTTTCCATTTTTGATATTTTTCTTGTGCAGCATGATAAAGATGGAAATATGTATAGAAGAATTACACTTGCTTAACATATATTGGATTATTTGTTGACTAGGGGAAGGGATGGGGAGGGAAGAGAGGAAGAAAACATTTGGAATACAAGATTTTGCAGGGGGTGAATGTTGAAAACTATCTTTGCATGTAGTTTGAAAATTAAAAAAAAACTATTATTATAAAAAAGAATTACCTTGTAAAAATAAAGTAATAAATCAGAGAAAATTTTAGAGAACAAAACAGTTTGGAGATTATTTAAATGGCTAATGTTTTGTCATTCTTGGGCTACCACTCAACACAACACAACACAATACAACAATGATTTATAGGTGGTAGTACAAATATATTTCCAGGTTCATCTGTCTCTATTATCTGGATCTATAATTATTTCTATTGATATCTATGTAATCCTTGTAGATACATACCCAGTTATAATAGATATTATGGAAGTGGATAATAGAGCTAGAAATAGAGATAGAGATGTTTAACCCCTTTTAATCTTAATACCCACATATACATATAAATACATATATGTCTGTATGCATGCTGTTTATCTTTCATTTTCAAAGAGGACAAATGGATGGCATCATGGAGAATTTTCCTGACATATGTGAATTGGATTTAAGTGTAGCAAAGTTACACAAAGTCATCAACTTCACTCTTCCTTCCTGAGTCATGGAATCCCAATGGCAGGATAACTGTCATGACCCAGAATGCAGTGGATGACCTTAGAATCTTTAGTGCCTGAACATGCTCTAAACACTCTATGTGCCTGTTTTACCTGCCTTCATTGCCATTGGAACATATTGTTCTCATCCACTTTTTCCACTGAGAAAAGTCTTCATATGCTTGAGGTAGATATCCCTCTCACAACAAATTATTTGAGGTATTTGGTTCCCCTCACATTGGTTTAGCCCATCTGTTGAGACAGTTTGCTAGAGGGTGAACATTGCACATAATACAGCTTTTTGGAGCCAAAAATGAGAGTTAGGAAACAAGTGAATATCAAAGATGGATGAGCAGCTCAAAAAAGATTGGCAAGTCCTTACAACAGAGATGTTAGTCTTTCCTAAAATTCCCCCACTACCAGTATTCCAGAGACACTAGCCCAAAGGTCAAGCTTTTGCTTGAAATTACCTCTGCCTTTATAACCCTATCCAAGATCCAAAGGATAGAGAGACTTTAGATAAAAAGTCAAATCAAATCTCATCATTTAAACTATTTTAGCAAATGCCATTGCCCAAGGCTAATTCTATCAATTGAGAGTCCAATCATAGCTTGGTTGTGATTATGGGGCCTCAGAAGCTGTGGTCTGAAGGACATTAGCTTAATTCTGACTATCAGCAATAGACAATTAGAAGATGACAGGCCTATGTTCCTTGAAATTTTTTTTTCTCTCAATTGTTACCAAAGATGCAGTCAGTCTTCATTGAAGACTGGTCATCCAGAAAGGCTGTTAATTAAATTAATTGGTTACTATTAATAATCTAACTAATAAATTATCCTTAGTAATAAATCCTAACTAATAAATTTTATTCAGAATTCTGCCCTTTAGTTTATTTTAATTTCTATTGTAATATATATATATATATATATATATATATATATATATACACACAACTATGTATGTATGTATGTATGTATCTTTCTATCTACCTACCTATATGTCATTTTATTTATAAACACTTGACTTGGATAAGGTTTGACCCAAACAATTCTGAGCCAAATTTAAAAGGGATTTACATGTCAGAGAAGATTATATTTTATCTTAAGGGGAAAGAGAGGCACTGAAGGTTTTTTGTTTTTGTTTTTGTTTTTGTTTTTCCTTAGGAGAGATAGGGGTTGAGGTCCCTTTAAGATTCCTTTCTGATTTCCCAACCCCCATGGCTGACCTTTGATTCACAAATCCTGCTCAAAAAGCACCCTTTTGAATATCCAGGCCCAGCCCCCACAGGATCTAAACTGGCTTGGGTTTTCTCAGGCCACCCAAACAGTTTCTTCCTTATCTGAAAAGCCCACCAAGAACTTGGCACCGCCCACAATCTTCTTTTAGGTATAAAATGGACAAGCTTGAGCTCTCTCTTTGCAGGAGCCCTTCCCTCCAACACATGGTATCTTTCCGGCCATGTAAGGGTTCCTGCCCGCCCAGTGGCCACTTTTGGCCCTGGCATCTTTCTAAGTGAACTTTACTCCCAAATTTCTAAAATAAACCTTTTATTTATCAATCTAGGTTTTCAGGCCTGTAAATTCATTTAAGGGGACACTGCACCTCATGGGATTTTCTCACTATCTTTGTGCCGACCAACAGGGTTCCCCTTTCCTTTCTCTCATCAGGAGCAAGACATAAATTTTATTCTTTATTTATAGCAATGTTGGCAAGAGGATGAAACAATTTTGCTGCAATTTTGGCAAAATTCCTAACAGGAGTAATTATGCATTCTCTGAGGAATTCTGTGCCCATTGCATCACCAAGTTCTCAAAGTGCCTGAAGTGAACAAAAAATAAATCTTTGCATTGAGAGGAGAAAGATATGGAGAGTCTGCAAGGTGCACAAAAGTTATCCATAAAGGAAGTGTCCTTCTACCAATTATAAAGGGACTTCCTGTGTTTCTTAACTCCTATCCTGTCTTCAAAGGAAGGAAGAATGAGAAAGAAAGCTCCAGCCATAGGAGGAAAAAACATCTCCAAAGTGAATATTGATGTTCTGAAGAAAGGATTTAGAATGCTGTATTCAAGCAGATTTCATATGCATGAATCCCATGGTTAGATTCAAAGTACCAATTACCCTGAATTTACCTACTTTACAAACATATCTTGTATTTTCTGGTATCAAATCATGTGAATTCTCTGGTTTGGTAGTTTTGTAAATTATCCATTTTGTCAATGATTTCTTACACATGGTTCCAGAGAAGGCCAAGCCTTAAGATAGGGCTATTTGGAGATTTGGAATGATTAGGTAAGAAGGTGATGAGATCTCAGACATGAAGAAGTTTCATATTCTCTCTCTGTCTTTGTTTCTCTGTCTCTCTGTGTTTCTCTCTATGTGTCTCTCTTTTATAATTTTTGGGGTTATAGATACTATTTAGATGAACATTTCTATAAACTCACTGGAAAGAAGGATGCTAATTGGGATACTTCTCATCTGGATTTCTCCCACTCTAACTCTCTACCTGAATCAATATTTAATGCTATATATATATATAGTTCAAAATCTATTGAGCAGAATTCTCTAAATTGGTTGTTGGCAGTTGCTATAAGCATATTTACTTATATCTCCTTATCCTGTTTTTATGAAAACTATTTATTCACAAGTTTTTTCTCCTCAACTGTTCCCATATCTGTGATGTTCTTCAGTTCTCTAAATTGTAAATCATTTCTCGGGGATAGATTTCTTGGGGATCTTCTGGAGGCAGCCTTCCTTTCAGTTCAGTTCAGTAATCCCAAAATGCAGCCAGGAGTTAAAAGTCCTTTACTGTCTCTTTCCAAATCTTATCTACAGATCCTTTATTTTCTCCTTCAAGTCTTGTCTCCTTCACTTGGGGCTAGGCTAGCTTTCTTAGAGGCAGCCAGGAGTTAAAATCTGGCTTGAATCTTTTCCTGGGGTCCTTTAATAGAGCTTTAATAGAGGCCTATCTCTCTCCTTGGTTCCTGATGAGCTCTTGTCAGAATGTCTCCAGCCAGCTTCAGCCTCTAGCTCCCTCTGAATCCAAAGCCTCCAGCCAGCATTAAGGTAGATGGGGGAATAAAATCTTGACTCCTCCTCCCTGAATCTTGGCTCCTTATATGCTCCCAGAGAATGGGCTTGTGGGTACTCCCTGGGCTTGTGGGAGCTCCTTAAAAGTATGCTCTCTTAAAGGTGTGAAAAGTTTGAATTCTGAACTAGAGAATTGTTAAGTACCATGCTAAATTAGATAATTATATCAATTCCAGTAACTTAGCACCCTGTAAGAATCCTAATGCATATCCATGTGTTGACATTGAGATAAAGACAACCTTCTTGTAAGTTTTGCCCAAAGAGTAAGCAGTCTAGCATAATTTTATATCCTAAGGGCTTGAGATGCTTAGCAAGGCATTAATGAGTAGTAAAAGTTGATTTTCAGGGAATTTTTATCAGAACTTGTCATTGGGTAATGAGATACTTTAGACAATTATGTGTGTGTGTGTGTGTGTGAGTTTACTAGTCTGCAAAAAAGTTATAAACTTTCCATAATAGGGAATACCTAAACAAATATGCTGAAATAACCTTTCATTTGAGGTATAAATGCAGATAAGTTTGGAGACAAAAACAAAATATTAGGAACATTTGAAATTTATTTTGTTGCTTAAAATTAATCTTGATTTAAAAAATGTTTTCGACATGTTTTACCTAATCATCAGTTTATTTGGGGAAATAAATTTATTTATTTTTAACATTTATATTGGGATGGAAAAACACCAAATTCCCTTGCATTCTAACATTATATTATTAATTGTATCATAACTCCCTTGTAATAAATTTGTTTTTGTATGTTTGATTATGTGTGTTTCTGTGCAAATGAGAAAGAGACAGAGACAGAGAGAAAAGGTGATAATATATCTTGCTATAAAATTTGTTGAACTAGATAGTGGATATATATATTTAAAACTGTAATGTGTATACTGCAAACTCATTATATTTTTTATTATTTTCACTTTTCTCTTAAAATAATCTATGTTTTTTTGGGTGGATGAGAAATATATATATTCTAAAATACCTGTGATATAAATCAAAATATATTAGTAATTTTTTAAAAAGATGTGAAAAATAAAATGAATATATAGTTCATTTTCAAATGAATGATGTGTGGTACGGAAATGGTGAAGGGTCACCATTTAATAAAAAAGCTGGAGAGAGCTCTAGAGAAAAGCAAAGTTTATTGCACATTCTCGCGAGAAGGGCGTCCCACTCTTCGAGTAGACTATCGAAGAGAGGAAGCGCCTCCTGTGGGCAGGACAGCCCCTTTAATCCCTAACGCAAAACGCCCCCTCCCACCACTGACCCTCATCCTCATTGGCTGAGAGTCTTACATTCTAAACGCGAGATCTACCCATGAAATTGAACTTGACCAATAAGTACATAGTTGCCCATATTTGGATGAAATAGGGAGATGTCATAGGAGGGGAAGGCAATGCCCTTCAGAGTCCTTCAGGCCTACTCGAACTCTGAAGTAGATGAAGCCTTACTCAATTTTCACAACTGTCTTGAAAGATCTCACCTCATCTCATTCAATGATGACAGACAACAATGGTACACAATGTTGGATTTGGGGTCAGAAGACTTGGTTACAAATTTTGATTTCCTATATATACCTTTGTATTTTTTGAAGAGTCATACCATTTCTTGGCCTCTCAATTTCCTTTTCTGTAAATTGAGGGAATTAGGCTCAATGATGTTACATTGTTTCTCCAATTCAAAATAGAGGCATCCTTTCAGTTCAAAATTCATTTGGCTGATGTCTAATTTCTTCACTTAATAGATTGGAATGGTAAATGTTTAGATGATTTATCCACTGGACAAAAAGCCAAGGAATTTATGTAAATTAAGTTATAAAACTAGAGTTGCATATAAAGCTGAAATTAGAGTTTTAGAAACTTATTCCTTTACTTCCCACTTATCCACTAGTGGAATTTTGAGAGCAACTTTTTTTCTTTCTTTTATGTTTTCCATTTTTAAAAAATTATCTTCTACAAACAAATATAGACATAACAGAGATTATGTAATTTCCATTTGGAATGTGATCTTTATAAGGAAACAGATACCCTTTCATTGAATGAAGATCATAAAAAAAACAAAACAAAACAAAACAAAATAAAAACAATGACCAACAAACTGAATGGCTCTATTTAGGAATGGTGCAGAAGGGTGTCTTGTGAAGTATAGTGTTTACTTAATTAGCTCTCAATTTGATTGAAATTCTATACTTTGGATTGTCTTACCTAGCTGTGTAATTCAATATATATCATAGCTATTTTTGTCTTTGCAGTTGAACCAACTTTCGCCTATATGACATCTTCAAAACTGTAAAGATGGATGGTGCAAACATTGTAACTGAATTCATTCTTCTAGGTCTCACACAGAATCCAGAGATGCAGAAAATGTTTTTTGTGGTATTTTTACTCATCTACCTGTTGACCTTGGTGGGAAATCTACTGATTGTCATTACCATTGCAGTCAGTCAGACTCTAAGCTCCTCTATGTGCACCTTTCTTACTTGTCCTTGTTAGATAGTTGTTATTCTTCTTCCATGAGCCCCACAATGATAATTGATTCATTCACTGATAGGAAAACAATATCTTTCAATGCATGCATGACCCAGCTCTTTGTAGAACATTTGTTTGTTGGGGCTAAGATCATCCTCCTAATGGTGATGGCCCATGATAGGTATGTGGCCATTTGTAAACCCCTGCATTACTTAACCATTATGAATAGATCAGTATGTATTCTTTTGGTGGGATTAGCTTGGATGGGAGGCTTTGTTCATGCCATAACATTGATTCTATTCATCATTTGGTTACCTTTCTGTGGTCCCAATGTTATTGACCATTTTCTTTGTGATGTCTTTCCTTTGTTGAAATTCTCTTGTGTTGAGATCCATCCCATTGGGATTTTGGTTGCTGCCAATAGTGGGATAATGTGCATACTAATTTTTTTCATGCTTCTCACATCTTATATCATCTTTTTGAACTCCCTGAAAAAACATAGCTCAGAAGGGCAGCGCAAAGCTCTTTCAACTTGTGTGTCCCACATTGCCCTGGTCATTTTGTTCTTTGTGCCATGTATGTTTGCATATCTATGGCCTATGACCACTTTTCCCATTGATAAGCCCATGGCTGTGTTTTATACAATAACTCCAATGTTAAATCCCTTAATCTACATATTGAGGAATTGTTAGGATTACTAAGTGAGAACTCAGGTTGTCTGGAGGGTGACAAGGTGAGAATTCAGGTTTTCTGGACAATTACAAGGTGAGAACTCAGGTTGACTTGATAAGAGGGGGCAAGCTCATTGGCTGGGGTGGTTCTTCCCAGAAGCCCTTGCATTATCCCACGCCCATTCTCTGGGAGAATAAAAGAGAGGACTCTCAGAGAAAGAAGAAGACTCTCTGCATTACATCAGGCCTGACGGAGCTCTCTGCAGGAAGGGAAGTCACTTCTAAGGACAAGAGTTAACAGCAACTGCCTGGAGACAACGGTTCACTACAGGAAGAAGAATCTGACGGAGAGATTTGAGTAGACACAGCAGATCTCTTCCCAGAGAGCGATCCAGCAGCTTCTAGAGACGACAGCACGCAACAATTGGCGTCCACACGTGGGGCAAGGACATTTGCTTATCCTGACAAGAAGAGCTAGTCCAGACCTTTGCAATTTGGCGCCCGAACAGGGACAGACACAGTCCTGATTCCAGTGGAAAAGCTTCCAATCTAGATCTCAGTCTCTCTGACCCAGAACCGTGAGTAACGAGGAAACTTTGTTAAAGATTAAGTGAGCGTGCTAATAGATAAATAAGGAACTTAACTTGTTAAGGGCTAAACCAGGAATCTCTTATAGCTGAAATGGGGCAGATGTTAGCTATATTCAATCCCTGGACCTCAGCCGACTCAACCTCAGCCCCAGACGCAACCTCAGCTCCATTCAGGAGTGGTACTATAGAGAGTATAATCAAGATAATTGAGGAGCAGAGTTTACTTGTAACCTGGGTACAGATTGCTAAACTCTTGGCTGCATTAAGACGCACATCCCCTTGGTTCTTAGAGGAAGAAAAGATAGATGTAGATAAATGGAAGCTAGTGGGATATGAAATGAAAGAATTTCAAGCAAAAAATGGGCCTCGTTCAATTTCTGCAGAAGTATTTTATATCTACAACATAGTTCAATTAGCCTTAAACTATCAAGCAAGTTGTAGGAGAAGGAAAAGTTCTAAAAATGAACAGAGGAGGAAGTGTGAGGAAAAAAGGAAAGATCAAGATCTTTCCCTAGAGCAAGAGGATTTAAATGAGGAATTATGGTATGATTCTCTTGAAGAAGCTTCAACCCTGCCTAGAGAACAGATTATTGACAGGCCCACATCAACCCCACCTTCAGAGATGGAGGAAGAAAGAGGGGAAGAGGCAGAAACACAAACAGAATTGCCTGTGAAGAAGCCTAAGCCTATGACAAGATTAGAAAAAGCATTGGTTAAAGCTAAGAGAGAAGGACAGGATATAAGTGATTTTATACATGCATATCCTGTGATTGAAAATATTGATTCTGTAGGTCATAAAATGAGAAGATATGCACCTTTAGATTTGAATAAAATTAAGGATTTGAAAAAAGGTTGTACCCTTTATGGGACTACATCAGCTTATGTCAAAATGTTACTAGATGGTTTGTCTTATGAAGTCCTAACCCCGAATGATTGGAAATCCATAGCAAGGATATGCCTGGAACCTGGAGAAAATTTATTATGGCTTGCGGAATTTCATGAATTATGTAAAATTCAAGTCAGATGCAATTTGGAAATAGGAGTTAACACACAATTCACTTTTGAGCACTTGGCTGGTGAAGGTCGATATGGAGAGAATTCGGAACAGATTAATTACACCATGACAATATATGAACAAATTGCTAAGGCTGCAATAAAAGCTTGGGGTGTCCTTCCTGGACAGAAAGATCGTGGAGAGGCTTTCACTAAAATACAGCAAGGTCCCAATGAACCTTTTGCAGATTTTGTGGGACGTTTGCAAACTGCTGTCAAAAGAACTATTGGAGAAAATTCAGCTACAGAAATAATGACCAGACATCTGGCTAAGGAAAATGCCAATGAGATTTGCAAAAGAATTATATGGGGATTAGACAAAGATGCTCCTTTAGAGGAGATCATAAGACGCTGTGCTACAGTGGGAACAAATGCTTTTTACACCGGGACAATGATGAATGTGGAAAGACAGGGTCCCTCCTGGCAAGGGCCTTCTAGAGAAACTCGGCGATGTTTTCAATGTGGAAAAATTGGGCATCTAAGAGCTCAGTGTAGATATGGAGATACAGTGAGAAGACAGGGTGAGAGAAGACCTAAAACTCCATGTCCAAAATGTCACAAGGGCCTCCACTGGGCCTCCGAATGTAGATTGACACAGGGAAATGACAGGTGGGGCCCAGCTTCAGCCCCCCAAGTGGGGCATGATGGCAGCCGAGGTTACATCCAGAGAATTTTAAGACACGATCAATCAGCCAAAAGGCAATCAGATGGAAGAAAGGGATTGAAATTAGGAAAAATAGAGTTGTGTGCAGTAGAGACTACCGAGATACTCCCTGGAGAAGTGAAATCTGTTCCTGTTGAGCCTATGGATCCTTTGCCTCCAGGCACAGTAGGCTTGACCATTTCACCTTCTGAGAGTGCCTACAAAACAGTGTCCATCCATACACTGATGTGGGAGACTGGAGAACGTGTATCTAATATCCCAGTCACTAACACAGGCAGACAACGTGTGATTTATCAACCAGGAGAAGTAGTAGCATCAGGCTTATTGTTACGGACCCCTAATAAGCAATCTAGTGATAGTCGCCTAGATTTTGACTCCAATGAACAAAATCCAGGAATATATTGGACAGCAGCTGTGACAGCTGACCGACCTATGCTTACTATTTATATAAACGGAATACCATTTGAAGGATTGGTAGACACGGGTGCAGATCGTACAGTTATTAGAGGTGCCAATTGGCCCGGTCACTGGCCAAAGATTAAAGCAGACACCTATATGTCTGGGGTGGGAGGATCAATAGCAGCAGAAGTTAGTGCTAGGCCTTTGAGATGGGTATTTGAAGGAGAAACAGGAGCTTTTACTCCTTTTGTGGTTGAAAAAATCCCCATCAATCTGTGGGGAAGAGACATTTTACAGCAGATAGGATTACAAATAAGCACTTCGGCTTTTTAGGCAGGGCTGCTGTTGAAGGCCTACCTGCACTTTCACCAGTTCCTATTCAGTGGAAAACTGATTCACCAGTGTGGGTAGAACAGTGGCCCTTAAGAAGTGATAAAATTCAGGCCTTATTAGACATAGTGCAAGAACAACTTGACCAAGGACACTTGCGGCCTTCTCTAAGTCCTTGGAATTCCCCAGTATTTGTGGTGAAAAAGAAATCTGGAAAATGGAGGATGATAACTGATCTAAGAAGAGTAAATGAACAGATGGAAACTATGGGAACTCTTCAGCCTGGACTTCCATCTCCTACTCAGTTGCCAAGAGAATGGCCTCTATGGGTTATAGACATTAAGGATTGTTTCTATTCTATTCCTCTAGATAAGGAGGATATGAAAAGATTTGCTTTTTCAGTGCCTAGTGTTAATTTGGCTGAGCCTTATAAAAGATATGAATGGACAGTTTTGCCACAGGGAATGAAAAACAGCCCTACTATGTGCCAAATGTATGTTGCAGCTGCTCTTGCTCCAGTAAGAAAAGCCTTTCCAAAAGTAATATTGTTACATTATATGGATGATATTTTGGGATGTGCACCTGAGGAACAAATGTTAGAGGCATGTCTACAAAGGACCATGGAAACATTAAAGTACTACAAACTGCATATAGCTACAGAAAAAATTCAAAGACATGCTCCTTTTCAATATTTAGGATATGAAGTATATCCTAAGGTGCTTACAGTACAAAAACTCTCCTTAAGAACAGAGAAGCTAAACACCTTAAATGACTTCCAGAAATTGATAGGAGATATCCAATGGATGCGTCCCGTGCTAGGCTTGACTACCTGTCAATTGCAACCACTATATGATATTTTAAGGGGAGACAGTGCTTTAAATTCACCACGCCAGCTTACAAAAGAAGCACAAAAGGCTTTGAGAGAAGTTGAACTGGCTTTATCCAATGTGGTTGAAAGAGTCACTCAAAAACCCTTGGAAATATCAGTTTTTGCTACAAAAGAGGCACCCACAGCAGTCCTTCATCAAGAAGACAGAGTGATTGAGTGGGTGAACCTCCCAGCACAACCAGAACAAAGCCTTACACCTTACCCAGTGCTTGTGGCTAGGATTTTATTAAAGGCTATTAAGAGAGTAACACAATTATCTGGGATAAGTCCTGAAAAAATATACACATTCTATACTAACGCACAGATTAATGTATGCTGTGAGAACATCCCAGAATGGCAAATTTTATTGGCCACCGCTCCAAATTTTGCACATGGATCTCCATTAAAGATTACCCGGCTACTACATAATTGGCGATGGATTTTTGAAGAAAAGGTTTCTAAGGTTCCTCTTAAAGGACCAACAATCTTTACAGATGCCTCCAAAGAAAATATTTGTGCCATATACTCTCATGATTTAACCATAAAGAGAGTAATCAGGACTCCTTTTCAATCCACTCAACAGAATGAATTATTTGCTATCATGCTAGCTCTCACTTATTACCCAGGAGACGTAAATATAATTACTGATTCAGCCTATTCAGTAGGTGTAGTACAAAGAATTGCCACAGCCCAAATAAAATTTGCAGCCTCCAATATTTATCAGCTCTTTAAGGAACTTCAAGAGCAAGTGAGAAAACATCCAGGCAAGATTTATATCTTGCATGTCCACTCACATAGTGGACTTCCAGGTCCCATTTTTGATGGAAATTCAAAGGCAGATAGCCTTCTAACCATGTTAGCCAGTAGTCCTTTATTTCAGGAAGCACAAGAATCTCATTCTAAATATCATCAGGCTGCTCGAGCTTTACGTTTACAATTTGGAATCACAAGAGAGGAAGCTAGGAGCATAGTAAAAAGCTGTACAGCTTGTCTTCCTTTCCACGCTCCTACACTCCCTCCAGGGAAGAATCCTCGTGGTTTGAGACCCAATGAAATCTGGCAAATGGATGTGACCCATTATAAATCTTTTGGTCGTCTATCTTTTATTCATGTTGTGGTAGACACCTTTTCAGGATTCACATTTGCAATGCCAGCAGCAAAAGAGACAGCCCGAGTGGTCACTGAATTCCTTATACAAGCTTTTGCAATTATGGGTGTGCCACAAGCAATAAAAACAGACAATGGACCTGCATATACGTCCAAACATTTTACACACTTTTGTGCACAGTATAAGATTTTACATACCACGGGCATACCCTTTAATCCTCAAGGGCAGGCAATAGTAGAGAGAAGAAACAGAGATATTAAGACACTCCTCCAAAAACAAAAGAAAGGGGGAGCCACAGGTAGCCCTAGGGAACTTCTAAATTTAGTTCTCTATACCATTAATTTTCTAATTTTTGACAAAGATGCACTGGCTCCAGCAGACAGGTTTTATAACCCACCAGAAGGGCAGTGTCCAGTGAGAGCATCTCCACTGTCCTTAGATAATCGCCAGGTGATGTGGAGAGATCCAGAAAGTGGTGAATGGAAGGGACCAGATAGGTTAACTGCCTGGGGGAGAGGGTTTGCTTGTATTTCTTCACCAGGAGAAGGAATCAGATGGGTGCCAACGAGTCATATTCGCCTTGTCCATCAGAGAGAGACAGAAAAAGAGAAAGATCTCAAAATAAAGGAGAAGATCTAAGAAACATCTGACACTGAAAGAGCCATTGGACTTCCTCACACAAGATGAGACTAATGGACAATGGACTTATGGACATTTATAAATTTTCAATTTATGATTATGTTATATACTTCTAGCATGTGTTATGTTACTATGTTACTATGTGCTTATGTAATTCATGTAATTATCTGTAATACTTCCCATATTGATGGATTTATGTTTCAAGGTCATTTATGTAATTATCTGTAATACTTCCCATATTGATGGATTTATGTTTCAAGGTCATGACTGTCCTATGTTCTAAATCAAAAGAAAGGGGGAGATGTTAGGATTACTAAGTGAGAACTCAGGTTGTCTGGAGGGTGACAAGGTGAGAATTCAGGTTTTCTGGACAATTACAAGGTGAGAACTCAGGTTGACTTGATAAGAGGGGGCAAGCTCATTGGCTGGGGTGGTTCTTCCCAGAAGCCCTTGCATTATCCCACGCCCATTCTCTGGGAGAATAAAAGAGAGGACTCTCAGAGAAAGAAGAAGACTCTCTGCATTACATCAGGCCTGACGGAGCTCTCTGCAGGAAGGGAAGTCACTTCTAAGGACAAGAGTTAACAGCAACTGCCTGGAGACAACGGTTCACTACAGGAAGAAGAATCTGACGGAGAGATTTGAGTAGACACAGCAGATCTCTTCCCAGAGAGCGATCCAGCAGCTTCTAGAGACGACAGCACGCAACAAGGAATGAAGAAGTAAAAAATGCCATGAGAAAATTATGGAACCAAAGAATGCTTTAAGATAAGAAATTCATAGAATAATGTCAAGTGGATATTAATATGCATGATAGTAGCATAAAAAACACTTGTGCTGAGAATTGAATTTCTAATAGTTGAAGAAAGTTTTTCAGTTTTCCAATAGATTGATAGATAGAGTGGAGTCAACATTGTCTACTACATAGTATGTGTTGTATTGATTTTGTGAAGGAAATGCATTTAGCTGATTGAAATAATTTGTAGTGTAAAAGTTCCAGTGATGAAATATTTCAGACATAGTAACACTGCATTTTGTAAACACAATAAACATAAAATAGAGGTGAGATATGGAAGATATGAGTTGAATGATATATTTAGGTGGGTTACAAACAGAGGAATATTTCTTGACCATGGTTTTATAATTAGCTCTGGAACATCTCTGGAGAGGTTTGATATACATGAAGGTCTATGTGGAAAGTCCCTTTTCCCTGGAGCAAATTTAATTAAAAAAAGAAGATGCAATTTGAATGGCTCAATGAAAAGCATCGTTGTTGCTATATATCTCTTCAATTCATCTCTCTATGCATTATACTGGTTGGGCCTCCTTTTGATTTCTGCACTTTAATGGAATCCCTTCTACCATTCAGGGACAAACAACTTCCTGAAAGAGTTGAGAGATAGAAATTGAGAAAATAGGAACTTATTAAGATCCAGGTAGGCCTTTTATAACATTTATATTTTAAATTATCTTCTCTGATTCTGATGGCTGAAATTGGCTGGCTGGGATGGGATCCTGAAGTACTCTGTTCACTAAAAAGTTTTTTCTACTTTCAGGGTGGTTTGGTTCAAGGACAAGGTATTGATATCCAAGACAAAAACAGGACCAAATAGCTGAGCTCTCAAGAGAGAGGAAAATATTTCAGGTAATACATTTATGAATAATATTGTATAAAATAACTCACTGTTCACATAATTGCACATACTTCAAATTTACTTTAACATGAATTTATAATTTACTTTTTTCTTTATATGTGTTTGGATGTAATTTGAATAAGTTAGAATTAGAAAAAGCTAAAATATGGACCATCATTCACAGGTCTTGAATTTTTTACACATTTTTATTTTGAATATGTTTTTTATTCTATTATGCAAAAATAAGAAAATATTTATTTTAATTTCAAAAGTTAAATTGTGAGTGAAAAATGTCATTCATAAATTATATATATATATATATATATATATATATATATATATATATATATATACTCCTAAATTTTTTCTTATTTGTTCATATGTTTATCTGTTTATCCTAGTTGCATTTATTTACATTTAAGACTAGAAAATCCTATTTGCAATGGATTATAGAGGATTTGGTATGACTACAGTTATTCACTTCTCCTTTAATTTCAGAGCTGATAAATTTCTAATACACTTAAATAATCCCCAATGGATGTAGATTTATTGAAAAACTAAAAACCCATGAAATAGTTTGTTGTTCAGTCACTTCAAAGTGACTTTATTTGTGGTTCTTCTAGGAAACATATTGGAGTGCCTTGCTATTCCTTTCTTCACCTTGTATTACTGAATTAAAAAGAATTAAGTGATTTACTCAAGTCATGGAATTAGTAAGGTTCTGAGGCCAGAGTTAAGCTCATGAAAATTCTCAATCCTTACTAATTCCAAATTTAGTACTTTATCTTCTGTTTTGCTTCACTGCCCTATAAAATATTATATATAACATATAACATACTAACATGCAAATTAAATTTATCATTATTGGTGAGAAGATATTGTGTAATAGAATGAAGATAGAGTTTTATTTTATATAATTTAATAGAATGAATAAAGAAAATTACTTGCAGGAGAAACTGATACCATAAAAAGAAAAGAGATTTTTGAAAAAAATCAGTAGATTGTGAGATATATTATTAGAGGTATAAAGTTTATGTTAAAAAAAAAAAAATTGTTTACTAAGAAAATATAGTCTAGAAGGAAAATAAGACAGAGGCACATAAAGTTTTAAGTCACATGCTTTCTGGAGAAAATGAAGACAACCAAAGATCTGGAAGAGGATTCTATGATGTATATTTTAAATGAAAAAGTCAGGCAACTGGATACTTAAGAAAATTGTAGATGTTTACCTCTCATCTTAATAAAGATCTTGGAAGAGAGGTGGCAAGAGTGGAATACTGGACAAAAACAAAAACTTCATTGTCATCTCCTACCCAAGAGGTAAGTGAGCATAATAATAAGTGCATGGTATGATGACACACGTCTTATTATTTTCTATGTTGTGTGCAATTTTACTGAAGGAATTTTGTCCAATAGTTTTGTCTGGAGCTCTTTTAATCAATCTTTTAATCATTAAGTCTTTTAATATAATTTTAAATTTGGGATTTCATTTAAATTTACTTGACAGAACCACAATCATATGAATAAATGAATGTATCTAGATATATTACATAGGTATATAAACATACATACATGTGCACATGCATGTATGCACATAAATCTATATTTGTGAATATGTTTGTGTTTATATGTGGAGGTTAATGACATTTTGAAAGAGCACACATTTGTATATTATAGATATTTTAAATCTTTCTGTATAAATAGTTGCTGATATCACATATATGTGCATACATTTAGTAACATTTATTTGAAAGGCTAATATTTTTCAGTAAGTTATATATGAAGAGATGTTGGACTTTGATCTCATTAAATTCATGAAATCATATTTTATAGAATTTTTAAGATAAATTTGGCATAGCTAATTCTAGAAAAGCATTTTGCAAATTATAAAATATTATATAATTATTGTAAGTTTTGCTGACTTTTGCACATCAGCAGCATCCTTTGTAGGTGCTCCATTTGCTGATGCAAATAACATTCCTTTTTATAATTTCCTAAAATAAAATTGAGTGGATAGAATTTTACCAATCCTTAATGGTTCACCATGAGATAGCATAAAATTAGTCAATCCTAAACTCCATATTCTAAGTTTTCTTGCTTTCTTGACTTCTCAAAGGTTATATTCTGTGGGAAAAAACCTTCAAGTACATAGGATCACTTTGATACTATAATAGTGTAAGATTTCATTAGAGTAATTATTATTGCTGCTAATGTAAATTAGTATTTTGTGGTGATTAGCATTAGTATTATAATAGTATTATGATAAAATTGTTTGGGTTATATATTTTTGGTCATTTAAATTTTATAATTATTTTATAGTTAATATTGACTGACAGTGAGAAGTAAAAGACTATTACATCTGTCTTTATCAATATTAGTCATGTTGTTAATTAATAAGTGTAATGATACTGTATATGAAATTATTCATGAATACATTCCAAAGACATCTCTGAATGACAGTGACTAGCTTGGGAATGTGTGTGTGCTATATAAGGATGCAAAGAACACTTTGGATCAAAATATCTCTCATATCTGTGAGGCTTTTTTGTGAAGGAAAATATATCCCAAAAAAGATGTTCCTTGTGCTTCCTATTGCTTATTTCCTGGCTCAGAACTTATGATTTAAAGAACCAGAGGAATTTCTTTCTGGCTCTATGAACTTTAGAACCACAATCATCATCCCAGGGTAAATAGTCCCACCTACTTTTCCTAATACTTGTTGGTCATCATCAGAACATGGAAAATATCATTCCAGTTCCAAAAGATTGTTGTGAAAACAAAATAGTTAGATGAAAGACCACTTTTTAAAGCTGATCATTTGTTCCTCAATTCTAACACTAATTAAATGGTAATCATATTTTTATTTATAGGTAAATCAATTTTGACTTTTGAATTCATACATTAGAGAAAGAAAGAAAAAAAATATGGAAAGCAAGAACAATGTGACTGAATTTGTCCTCCTAGGATTCACTGAGAATCCTGATATTCAGAAAGTATTATTTGTTGTCTTCTTAGTAATCTACATTATAACTCTTGGGGGCAACCTTTTGATTGTGGTTACAGTGATTTCCAGTCAGTCCTTGGGATCCCCCATGTACTTCTTCCTTGCATATTTATCTCTTATGGATGCTGTCTATTCCACAGCTGTTTCCCCCAAAATGATCATAGACTTGCTCTATGAAAAGAAGACCATTTCATTCCAAGCTTGCATGAGCCAACTTTTCATTGAACACCTTTTTGGTGGTTCAGAGGTCTTCCTCTTGGTGGTAATGGCTTATGACCGCTATGTGGCCATCTGTAAGCCCTTGTATTACTTAGTTATCATGAGACGCCGTGTATGTGTTCTATTGCTGGTTGTAGCCTGGATTGGAGGTTTCATTCATTCAGTGGTTCAGCTCCTTTTAATTTTACGGTTGCCCTTTTGTGGCCCTAACGTCATTGATCATTTCATATGTGACATGTACCCCTTATTAGAACTTGCCTGTACTAATACCTATATCATTGGACTCTCAGTGGTTGCTAATGGAGGAGCTATCTGTGTTGTCATCTTTACAATGTTGCTCATCTCCTATGGAGTCATCCTACGCTCCCTGAAGACCCATAGTCTGGAAAGCCAACGCAAAGCTCTTTCTACCTGCATGTCCCACATTACAGTTGTTGTCCTATTCTTTGTTCCTTGTATTTTCATGTATGTCAGACCTGTCCGTACCTTCTCTATTGATAAAACGATGACTGTAATTTTTACTATTATCACTCCCATGTTGAACCCCTTAATTTACACCCTGAGAAATAAGGAGATGAAGAATGCCATGAAGAAACTCAAGAACAGAACAAAGGACTCAATTATACATTGATGGCCTCCAAGGGAAACACAAAAAGATATTTCATACTTAAGTCTTGTTGTCTGGGAGGGAAGGTGGCTAATGAAGAAAACATCTTTTCTATCAATCAATCAATATAAAAACATTTTTTTTTTATCTGTAACAGATATCAAACATGGTGTTAAGAACTGATTATAGATGGGGAAGGCTTTTGTGGGAATAAACTTTCTTACTGAATAAATGAAATTATTTCTTTGTTGACTTGAACATATTACATTCCAAATTCTAGGTACATATTAATTGGAGTCAGTAGGACAGATGATTATATTTTTGCCTTTAATGATGTAAAAGCCAGCATGGATATTGTGAGAAGAAAAATCTACTTCAGTAGGAAGAAGATGCGAGCTGAAGTGCTGTATTTGACCCATACACTGTGTGTGACATTGAACTAAATTTTTGAGTTACTCATGCACTTCTCTAATATAAAGATTTCTTTAATAGTAGTTTCTGTACCATTGAAATCCAATGTTTAATGTACCATTTCCAACAACTTCAACAAAAATATAAATACAATAATGATGAGCATCAGACCAATGAGTGTAATACTAAACATATAAATGCTTGAATGTTTTGTTTTATATAAAGGATATATTTATACAAATAGCATATGTCTTATGATATAGTAGAGGAACACTCACTGTCGAGGGTCAAGTCCTATTTTAAAATTATTACAGGGATGTTTACTTCTTTTGTTCACATGGGAAAATAAATTACTGGGCCTCAGTTTCCTTGTTTGTAATGAGACTTATATTAGACAATGTTTTAATTCTCCTGCAGTTATAATTATAAAGTTATAACTGAATATAATAGATTAAATTATAATTTATCCTTGAATTAAAAAAAAAATGAAAGTACTCTGATGAATCTGTTCTATCTCCCATGATTTGTTCATCATTCCTTTGGAAGATACACAATGCAGAAACTGTTTTCATATAAAAGGGAAAACATGGATCGTGAAAAGAGAAAAAGGGCTATCAGGGAATTTTAAAAGCCATTGAACCACATTTAGACCTGCAGGAAGGGATGCACTAAAGACCACAAACAATATCTATTTAAGGCAGCATGCAACAGATCTAACAGGGTCCAGTACTAGATTGAAACTCTTGGAAAAAGTGCATTCTCATAATTAGCCATTGAGAAGGAACCTATAATTGACAAAAATGTTTGACCAATTACAGAGTTCAAAAGGAAAAACAGAATCTAGAAATAAAAGAACAAAAAAAGGAAGTGTTATAAGTTATAGTATCATACAATAAAGAAGCAAATCTAGACCCTGACACTAGCGGTATGAAATTTATATATCATGTGAATCCAAAGAGAAAAAATTGAGTGTTTAGTACTTCTAAGCCATGAAAAGAAGGACTATAATAAAAAAGACAAAAAGACTCGTATACCTCCTTGTAGAAAATATGAGTTTGACTACATTTGGTAACAAATGTTTTCTGTATTTTAGCTATATATATATGTGTATATATATATATATATATATATATATATATATATATATATATATATATACATATATATATATATATACATATATATATATAAACATATATGTATGTATGTATATATATGTGTGTGTATATATAAACATATATGTATATATGTATGTATGTATATGTGTATATATATATATATATATATATATATATATATATATATATATATATATATATATATATATATGAATGACCTTTTTTAGCCTAAGTCATTCCACTGGGAATACTGAGGGCCTTTCCTCTGAAGTAAATGAGTTTTATGTTGCAGTTCTCAGGATAATGAGCCAGAGATCTTTGAGGCAGACCTCACCAAAACATTACCTTCATGTTTCATAGATTTGTACACTCTTCTTACAATGATCTATGTATAAAAAGATCTGGAGAAAGAAATAGCAGATCATTTCAGTATCTTTGCATACCTAATGGTATCACAGAAAGTTGTAAAAACTGAAACAACTGAATAAATGCTTAAATGTCAATGAAGCCAGTTGAAATGTTTGAAATCTTGCATAGTATAATGGAATGAAAGGCAACTTTGGAATCAAAAGACATGAGTTGAAATTCAAATGTTATTTTTGTAAAACAAAGTCAAGGAAAACAGTCAACTTCATGAATTTCAATTTCTTTATCTATAATTTCACAGCTTAGAACAATATAGCTCCCCTAGTTTAGTCCTTTCTAGTTCCCCTAATTCTATAAGGTATTTTATTTTTGTACATGACATACAGACATGATTTAAAATAAACATATATACACATGTTCTTTTTCTGTCTATCTGGACATTCAAATATAAATGCTTCCACAATAACTTAGAAAAATCTAAGCAGAAACTCTTAGATATGGCATCAAAAAGGAATCCCTGGTTATCTGAATTTTCAACACTGAGGCTACCATTCGAGACACTTTATCTAGATTTATGTGAAGTTTCTTCATAAATAAATCAGAGATTGAATGTAAGTCATTTCAACAGTGAGGTTATTCAGGTCAGTTCCAATAGACATGATGGAGAGAGCCATCTGTATCCATATGTGTTTCAGCACATAGCATTTTCATCTTTTGTGTTGTTTGTCTTCTTTTTGTTCTCCTTTTTATTTTTCCACCTTTTTGATCTTATTTTTCTTGTGCAGCATGATAAAGATGGAAATGTGTATAGAAGAATTGCACTTGCTTAACATATATTGGATTATTTGTTGACTAGGGGAAGGGATGGGGAGGGAAGAGAGGAAGAAAACATTTGGAATACAAGATTTTGCAGGGGAGAATGTTGAAAACTATCTTTGTATATATTTTGAAAATTAAAAAAAAACTATTATTATGAAAAAGAGTTACCTTGTAAAAATAAAGTAATAAATCAGAGAAAATTTTAGATAACAAAACAGTTTGGAGATTATTTAAATGGCTAATGTTTTGTCATTCTTGGGCTACCACTCAACACAACACAATACAACAATGATTTATAAGTGGTAGTACAAATATATTTCCAGGTTCATCTGCCTCTGTTATCTGGATCTATATCTATTTCTATTGATAGCTATATAATCCTTGTAAATACATACCCAGTTATAATAGATATTATGGAAGTGGATAATAGAGCTAGAAATAGAGATAGAGATGATATAGAAATATAACTCATGTTTAACCCCTTCTAATCTTAATATCCATCTATACATATAAATACATATGTGCCTGTATGCATGCTGCTTATCTTTCATTTTCAAAGAGGACAAATGAATGGCATCATGGAGAATTGTCCTGACATGTGTGAATTGGATTTAAGTGTAGCAAAGTTACACAAAGTCATCAACCTCACTCTTCCTTCCTGAGTCATGGAATCCCAATGGCAAGACAAAAGTCAGGATAACTGTCATGACCCAGAATGCAGTGGATGACCTTAGAATCTTTAGTGCCTGAACATGCTCTAAACACTCTATGTGCCTGTTTTACCTGCCTTCATTGCTATTGGAACATATTGTTCTCATCCACTTTTTCCACTGAGAAAAGTCTTCATATGCTTGAGGTAGATATCCCTCTCACTTAACAAATTATTTGAGGCCTGTTGGTTCCCCTCAAACTGCTTTAGCCTATCTGTTGATACAGTTTGCTAGAGGGTAACCACTGCACATAATACAGCTTTTTGGAGACAAAAATGAGTTAGGCGACAAGTGAATATCAAAGATGGATGAGCAGCCCTGAAAAAAAGATTGGCAAGTCCTTACAGCAGAGATGCTAGTCTTTCCTAAAATTCCCCCACTACCAGTATTCCAGAGACACTAGCCCAAAGGTCAAGCTTTTGGTTTGAAATTACCTCTGCCTTTATAAGCCTACCCATCATCCAGATTGCAGAGAGACTTTAGATAAAAAGTCAAATCAAATCTCATCATTTAAACTATTTTAGCAAATGCCATTGCCCAAGGCTAATTCCATCAACTGAGAGTCCAATCATAGCTTGGTTGTGATTATGGGTACTCAGAAGCTGTGGTCTAGATGACATTATCTTAATTCTGACTGTATCAACAATAGACAATTAGAAAATGACAGGCCTATATTCCTTGAACTTTTTTTTTCTTTCAGTTGTTACCAAAGATGCAGTCAGTCTTCATTGAAAATCTTTGGTTATCCAGAAAGGCTGTTAATTAAATTAATTGGCTACTCTTATCCTAAATAATAAATTTTCTTCAGAATTCTGCACTTTAGTTTACCTTAATTTCTATTGTAACATAAACACACACAATTATGTATGTATGTATGTATGTATCTTTCTACCTACCTACCTATCTGTCATTTTATTTATAAACACTTGACTTATTAATGACACACATATCTTTCACAAATTTCAGAGTTCTACATTTGTCTCCCTCAATATTTTTTCCTACTTT
Organism: Sminthopsis crassicaudata; assembly: GCF_048593235.1. Lineage (NCBI taxonomy): Eukaryota > Metazoa > Chordata > Mammalia > Dasyuromorphia > Dasyuridae > Sminthopsis > Sminthopsis crassicaudata. Next base: position 238,424,953 of record NC_133622.1, read on the forward strand.
ATACCATCTGAATTATTTTTGTAAGCTCCATTTTCCTTTAAGTGTAATGACATTTGGATTGAAAGTATGAATTTCCTCTCAGGTGTTGTGAAGAGAATGATCCTACCATGAGCATACATCATCTGCCTCAAGACTTCTTAAACTTTTGCCAGTTGCAAGCCCTTTTTGTCCTAGAAAATTTTATCTAGAAATTTGAGTCGGTATATATGAGACATGTAAATCAATATTTACTGGTAACTAATCCATTTCATGACACACATTCAGATATGTGACCTCAAATGGTGACAAGACTCACAGTTGAAAAAACTTCAGTCTATCTGATCCTAGCTGTGATAATGACATTGATAATCAACTTGCCTTCCCCTTTCATCAACATTTGACTCAAACAATTCTGAGCCAAATTTAAAAGGAATTTCCTTTTTTTTTTTTTTTCCCCCCTTAGGAGCAAGACATAAGTTTTATTCTTTATTTATAGCAATGTTGGCAAGAGGATGAAACAATTTTGCTGCAACTTTGGCAAAATTCCTAACGAGTAATTCTGTGCCCATTGCATCACCAAGTTCTCAAAGTACCTGAAGTGAACAAAAAATAAATCTTTGCATTGAGAGGAGAAAGATATGGAGAGTCTGCAAGGTGCACAAAAGTTATCCATAAAGGAAGTGTCCTTCTACCAATTATAAAGCGACTTCCTGTGTTTCTTAACTCCTATCCTGTCTTCAAAGGAAGGAAGAATGAGAAAGAAAGCTCCAGCCATAGGAGGAAAAAACATCTCCAAAGTGAATATTGATGTTCTGAAGAAAGGATTTAGAATGCTGTATTCAAGCAGATTTCATATGCATGAATCCCATTGTTAGATTCAAAGTACCAATTACCCTGAATTTACCTACTTTACAAACATATCTTGTATTTTCTGGTATCAAATCATGTGAATTCTCTGGTTTGGTAGTTTTGTAAATTATCCATTTTGTCAATGATTTCTTACACATGGTTCCAGAGAAGGCCAAGCCTTAAGATAGGGCTATTTGGAGATTTGGAATGATTAGGTAAGAAGATGATAAAATCTCAGACGTGCAGTAGTTTCATATTCTCTCTGTCTCTGTTTCTCTGTCTGTTTTTCTCTCTGTGTGTCTCTCTTTTAAAGCTAAAAATTTCTTTTTGGGGTTATAGATACTATTTTAATTAACATTTCTATAAACTCACTGGAAAGAAGGATGCTAATTGGTTCACTTCTCATTTGGACTTCTCCCATTCCAACTCTTTACCTGAATCAACATTTAGCTATATATAGAGTTCAAAATCTATTGAGTAAAATTCTTCTTTAAATTGGCTGTTGCAAGTTGCTATAAGTATATTTACTTACATCTCCTTATCCTGTTTTATATGAAAAAAAAAAATATATATATATATACATATATATATGTGTATATATATATATATATACATATATACATATATACATATATACATATATATATATATATACATATATATATATATATACATATATATATATATATATATACATATATATATATATATATATATATATATATATATATATATATATATATATATATATATATATGTATATATATATATATATATATAAAACTATCATGAACAGCTCAGTGTGTAGTCTTTTGGTGGAATTGACTTGGATGGGAGACTTTGTTCATGCCATAATACTGATTCTATTCATTATCTGGCTATCTTTCTGTGATCCCAATGTTATTGACCATTTTCTTTGTGATTTCTTTCCTTTGCTGAAATTCCCTTGTGCTGAAATCCATCCCTTTGGGATTTTTGTTGCTACTAGTGGTGGGATAATGTGCATACTAATTTTTTTCATGCTTCTCACATCTTATATCATCATACTGAATTCCCTGAAAACACAGAGTTCAGAAGGGCAGCACAAAGCTCTTTGAAATTGTGCATCCCACATTGCCCTGGTCATTTTGTTCTTTGTGCCATGTATGTTTGCATATCTATGGCCTATGACCACTTTTCCCATTGATAAGGCCATGGCTGTGCTTTATACAATAACTCCAATGTTAAATCCCCTAATCTACACATTGAGGAATGAAGAAGTAAAAAATGTCATGAGAAAATTATGGAGTCAAAGAATGCTTTAAGATAAGAAATTCACTGAATAATGTCAAGTGGATATTAATATGCATGACAGTAGCATAAAAAACACTTGTGCTGAGAATTGAATTTCTAATAGTTGAAGAAAATTTTTCAGTTTTCTAAGAGACAGATAGATTGAAGTCAACATTGTCTACTACATAGTATGTGTTGTATTGATTTTGTGAAGGAAATGCATTTAGCTGATTGAAGTAATTTGTGGTATAAAACATCCAGTGATGAAATATTAGGATTACAAGGTGAGAACTCAGTTGTCTAAACAATTCTCTAGCTCAGAGTTCACACCTTTAGGAGTTTATACCTTTAGACTTCTGAAAAGGAGTTTACACCTTTACACCTTACATGTTACATTTAAAGAAGTTTATACCTTTAAAAAGGATTTCTGAAAAGGAGTTTACACAATCTTTAAAGGGAGCAAGTTCATTGGTTGAAGGAGTTCCCACAAGCCCCTGAGTTCTCACATGCCCATTCTCTGGGAGGATAAAAGAAGACAACATTGGGCCTGGAAAAAGCAGTCTGGATTGGGGAAGGACAAGAGCTGGAGGAGATTCAGAGCTCCCAAGAAACACGCTCACAGAGAAAAGATTATACAGAAAATAAATCTCTTCCCAGAGAAGGATTCTAATTGAGAGACAACAAGAACTTTACAATGAAATAATTCAGACATAGTAACACTGCATTTTGTAAACACAGTAGACATAAAATGGAGGTGAGATATGGAAGACATGAGTTGAATGATATATTTAGGTGGATTACAAACAGGGTTTGGAACTACTTTGAAAATGTCAACAGTATTTTCCCAGTATCATTTTAGATCGCATCTATTGAAATGGTCCTTTATCTTTTATTTTAACACTCATAACCATCACTTACAGGAAGTTGAGGAGTCATCAAATTTATCAAAATGGAGAAAACAGAAATCTGGGAAAGAAGGTTAACATGTTGAAAGACAAAAATAAGATACAAAAGACCTTAATACATGAGAAAAATGGGAAAATCCTCATTAAACAAACTTTATCATAATACTAATCTAAATTAGATAAAATATAAAAGAGCTACAAATTGTTTAGGATCTGATATATTCTAAGGGTGTTGCTAGCTTCTCTGCATATAAAGACACAAGATGGAAAAAAAAATCCTTGACCTTAAACCTTTAACGGATTTAAATTATACTGGGAAGAAATAATACATACAAAGGCAAGTGAATGCAAAATACTAAAGGTTTATCTATTTTAGAAAAAAAAAAAAAAAAAAAAAAAAAAACAACTCTTAGTTTTATTTATTAATTCAATAGGTTTTTTTAATTTCAATATTATTAATTTCTCTCTTTAATTTTAGAATTTCAAGTTTAGTATTTGATTGGCCTTTTTAAATTTGGTCTTTTTCTAGCTAATAAGTAACAGGCCAAATTTGAGCTGAAGTTTTCCTGACTCCAGGCCTAGCACAGTAGCACATTAGATACAAGTTGACAAACTTGAGTATTCTACAGTATGGAATAGTCCACAAATTGATAATAAAAAGAAAACTTGAAAGGTTAATGAAACTAATCCTAAAAATTCCCCAATAAAGAAGATGCATATGTGTGAGTGTATGTGTTCCTTGTCTAGATGAAAAGAGGAAGGATGTAGGAGGAGCTTTCCTATTCTCTTACTGAGAAGTCTGTGTTGAGGAGTAACAAGAATTGATCAAGACTGATATTGAAGCATTATGTGAAGACAGTAATCATTAGGCTACTGAACTACCCTTTGTCATTCAAAAGTATCTAGAAAAACTGATTTTAATGGACTAAGAAATACAGCTTGGAATTTATATTCATATTGAAGAGATGTACTCTTTATAGTCCTATAGCAACTGTTCAGGTTCATAAATAAACAGCAAAGTATTTTGGAATAAAAAAGAACTTTACCACTTGTGATGGGGGTTGAGGTCCCTTTAAGATTCCGTTCTGATTGCCCAACCCTCCTGCATGACCTTGATTCACAAATCCTGGTCAAAAGCACCCTTTTGAATATCTGGGCCCGGCCCCCACTATCAGCTCAGCTTCCCCAGCCCCCACTAGATCTGAGCTAACTGAAAAGCCCACCAAGAACTTGGGGTACCACCCACAAAACCTCTTTTAGGTATAAAAGAGCCAAGCCGGAGCTCTCTCTTGGCAGGAGCCCTTCCCCCCAATACATGGTATCCTTCTGGCCATGTAAGGGTTCCTGCCCACCCAGCAGCCACTTCTGGCCCTGGCATCTTTCTAACTGAACTTTACTTCCAAATTTCTACAATAAAACTTTTATTTATTAATCTAGGTTTTCGGGCCTGTAAATTCATTTACAGGGAACAATGCACCTCATGGAATCTTTGTGCCTACAAATGGGGTTCCCCCTTTCCTTTCTCTCATTACTTGTACCTATTATTACTTTCCCAGATACATCCTTTACTTCTACAATATTAATTTTCAAAAGTAGCATTTAAAAATTGGAAAGTGATAAGCTTCTTTTGAAAAGTAAATAAAAGTGTGTCTATACAATATATATATATACAATATACATACACATACACATACATTGTGTGTATAGTTTTAAGGAAATGTGAATTTTTGGTACATAAATAGATAGCCTTTTTATGTATAAATCACACCTTTAATTATTGTCCTGTTCTCTAGGAATTAGGATACTCTCCCCATTCTGCCCATGCATCAGGAATATTTCTTGACCATGGTTTTATAATTAGTTCTGGAACATCTCTGGAGACATGAAGGTCTATGTGGAAAGTCCCTTTTCCCTGGAGCAAATTTAATTAAAAAAAGAATATGCAATTTGAATGACTCAATGAAAAGCATTGTTGTTGCTATATATCTCTTCAATTCAACTCTCTATGCATTATACTGGTTGGGCCTCCTTTTGATTTCTGCACTTTAATGGAATCCCTTCTACCATTCAAGGACAAACAACTTCCTGAAAGAGTTGAGAGATAGAAATTGAGAAAATAGGAACTTGCTAAGATCCAGGTAGGCTTTTTATAACATTTATATTTTAAAATCTCTTCTCTGATTCTGATGGCTGAAATTGGCTGGCTGGGATTGGATCCTGAAGTACTCTGTTCACTAAAAAGTGTTTTCTACTTTCAGGGTGGTTTGGTTCAAGGACAAGGTATTGATATCCAAGACAAAAACAGGACCAAATAGCTGAGCTCTCAAGAGAGAGGAATATATTTCAGGTAATAAATTTATGAATAAATATAAAATAACTCACTGTTATTTTATTGTACAAAATCATTCACTATTGATATAATTGTACATATTTCAAATTTACTTTAACATGATTTTATAATTTAATTTTTTCTTTATATGTGTTTGGATGTAATTTGAATAAGTTAGAATTGGAAAAAGCTAAAATATGGGCACTTAAGAATTAGCCATCATTCACAGGTCTTGAATTTTTTCCACATTTTTATTTTGAGTATTTTTTTATTCTATTATGCAAAAGTAAGAAAATATTTATTTTAATTTCAAAAATTAAAGTGTGAGTGAAAAATGTCATTCATAAATTACATATATATATATATATATATATATATATATATATATATATATATATATATATATATATATATATTCCTAAGTCATTCACAAATTATACATATACAAATATATATGGGTTTTTTTTTTATTAATTCTGAATAATTTTTCTTGTTTGTTCATATGTTTATCTGTTTATTCTAGTTGCATTTATTTACATTTAAGACTAGAAAATCTTATTTGCAACAGATTATAGAGGGTTTGGTATGATTACAGTTATTCAATTCTCCTTTAATTCCAGAGCTGATAAATTTCTAATACACTTAAATAATCCCCTTTTAATATGATGGATGTAGATTTATTGAAAAACCAAAAGCCTAAGAAATAGTTGTTGTTCAGTCACTTCAAAGTGACTCTATTTGTGGTTCTTCTAGCAAACATATTGGGGTGCCTTCCTACTTCTTTCTTCACCTTGTTTTACTGAATTAAAAAAGAATTAAGTGATTTACTCAGAGTCATGGAACTAGTAAGGTTCTGAGGCTAGAGTTAAGCTCATGAAAATTCCATATTTAGTACTTTATCCTCTGTTTTACTTCACTGCCCTGTAAAATATTATATATAACATATAACATACTAATATGCAAATTCAATTTATCATTATTAGTGAGAAGATATTGGGTAATAGAATGAAGATAGATTTTTATTTTATATAATTTAATAGAATGAATAAAGAATATTACTTGCAGGAGAAACTGATACCATAAAAAGAAAAGAGATTTTTGAAAAAATCAGTAGGTTGTGAGATATATTATTAGAGGTATAAAGCTTATGTAAAAAAAAACAAATTGTTTACTAAGAAAATATAGTCTAGAAGGAAAATAAGACAGAGGCACATAAAGTTTTAAGTCAAATGCTTTCTGGAGAAAATGAAGACAACCAAAGATCTGGAAGAGGATTCTATGATGTATATTTTAAATGAAAAAGTCAGACAACTAAATACTTAAGAAAATTGTAGATGTTTACCTCTCATCTTAATAAAGATCTTGGAAGAGACAGGTGGGAAGAGTGGAATATTGGACAAAAACAAAAACTTCATTATCATCTCCTACCCATGAGGTAAGTGAGCACAATAATAAGTGCATGGTATGATGACATACTTCTTATCATTCTCTATGTTGTGTGCAATTTTACTGAGGGAATTTTGTCCAATAATTTTGTCTGGAGATCTTTTAATTAATCCTTTAATCATTTAATCTTTTAATATAATTTTAAATTTGGGATTTCATTTAAATTTACTTGACAGAACCACAATCATATGAATAAATGAATGTATCTAGATATATTACATATATATACATACATGTGCACATGCATGTATGCACATAAATCTATATTTGTGTAAATGTTTGTGTTTATATGTGGAGGTTGATGACATTTTGAAATAGCATATATTTGTATATTATAGATATTTTCAATCCTTCTGTATAAATATTTGCTGATATCACATATCACATGTGCATACATTTAGTAACATTTATTTCAGGGGCTAATACATTTCATTAAGTTATGTATGAAGAGATGTTGGACTTTGATCTCATTAAATTCATGATATATTTTATAGAATGTTGAAATAAATTTGGCATAGCTAATTTTAGGATAGCATTTTGCAATTTATAAAATATTATATTATTATTGTAAGTTTTGCTGACTTTTGCACATCAGCAGCATTCTTTGTAGGTGCTCCATTCACTAATGCAAATAACATTCCTTTTTATAACTTCGTAAAATAAAATTGAGTGGGTAGAATTTTACCAATCCTTAATGGTTCACCATGAAATAGCATACAATTAATCAGTCCTAAACTCCATGTTCTAAGTTTTCTTACTTTCTTGACTTTCCTGTGGGAAAAACCTTCAAGTACATAGGATCACCTCAATACCATAATAGTATAAAATTTCATTAGAATTATTATCATTGCTGCTAACGTTTATTAGTATTTTGTGGTGATTAGCATTAGTATTATGATAAACTTGTTTGGATTATATATTTTCTGATCATTTAAATTTTATAATTATTTTATAGTTAATATTGACTGACAATGAGAATTAAAAGACTATTACATCTGTCTTATCAATATTAGTCATGTTGTTAATTAACAACAAGTGTAATGATACTGTATATGAAATTATTCATGAATACATTCATCTGAATGACATTGACTAGCTTGGAAATGTGTGTGTGCTATATAATGATGCAAAGAACACTTTGGATCAAAATATCTCTCATATCTGTGATGGCTTTTTTGTAAAGGAACATATATCTCTAAAAAAAATGTTCCTTGTGCTTCCTATTGCTAATTTCCTGGCTCAGAACTTATGATTTAAAGAACCAGCGGAATTTCTTTCCTGAAGTTTAGAACCACAATCATCATCCCAGGGTAAATAGTCCCACCTACTTTTCCTAATACTTGTTAGTCATCATCTGAACATGGAAAATGGGTTTACATTGCTATGCCTTATTTTTCCATTCACTAACTTTCCTGTTCCAAAAGATTGTTGTGAAAACAAAATAGTTAGATGAAAGACCACTTTTTAAAGCTGATCATTTGTTCCTCAATTCTAAAACTAATTAAATGGTAATCATATTTTATTTATAGGTAAATCAATTTTGACTTTTGAATTCATACATTAGAGAAAGAAAGAAAAAAATATGGAAAGCAAGAACAATGTGACTGAATTTGTCCTCCTAGGACTCACTGAGAATCCTGATATTCAGAAAGTATTATTTGTTATCTTCTTAGTAATCTACATTATAACTCTTGGGGGCAACCTTTTGATTATGGTAACAGTGATTTCCAGTCAGTCCTTGGAATCCCCCATGTACTTCTTCCTTGCATATTTATCTCTTATGGATGCTGTCTATTCCACAGCTATTTCCCCCAAAATGATCATAGACTTGCTCTATGAGAAGAAGACCATTTCGTTCAAAGCGTGCATGAGCCAGCTTTTCATTGCCCATTTTTTTGGTGGTTCAGAGGTCTTCCTCTTGGTGGTAATGGCTTATGACCGCTATGTGGCCATCTGTAAGCCCTTGTATTACTTAGTTATCATGAGACGCCGTGTATGTATTCTATTGCTGGTTGTAGCCTGGATTGGAGGTTTCATTCATTCAGTGGTTCAGCTCCTTTTAATTTTACGGCTGCCCTTTTGTGGCCCTAATGTCATTGACCATTTCATATGTGACATGTACCCCTTATTAGAACTTGCCTGTACTAATACCTATATCATTGGACTCTCAGTGGTTGCTAATGGAGGAGCTATCTGTGTTGTCATCTTTACAATGTTGCTCATCTCCTATGGAGTCATCCTACGCTCCCTGAAGACCCATAGTCTGGAAAGCCAACGCAAAGCTCTTTCTACCTGCTTGTCCCACATTACAGTTGTTGTCCTATTCTTTGTTCCTTGTATTTTCATGTATGTCAGACCTGTCCGTACCTTCTCTATTGATAAAACGATGACTGTAGTTTTTGCTATTATCACTCCCATGTTGAACCCCTTAATCTACACCCTGAGAAATAAGGAGATGAAGAATGCCATGAAGAAACTCAAGAACAGAACAAATGATTCAATTATACATTGATGGCCTCCAAGGGAAACATAAAAAGATATTTCATACTTCAGTTTTGTTTTCTGGGAGGGAAGATGGCTAAGGAAGAGAAAGAACATCTTTTCTATCAATCAATCAATATACAAACATTTATTTTATCATCACTTTTGTTTCCCAAAGCTGACTTTGATGAAAACATTACTCTAAGGGAACTATAAACTCCTTAGGAAAACTGCTATTCATTTTGTGCTGGGGCATTTTTTTCACAAGAAATGGGTCTAATGATTACAAAAACAATACAATTATAATCTATAACAGATATCAAATGTGGTGTTGAGAACTGATTATAGATGGGGAGGGTTTTTGTGGGAATATACTTTCTTACTGAATAAATGATATTATTTCTTTATTTACTTGAACTTATTTCATTCCAAATTCCAGGTACATATTAATTGGAGTCAGTAGGACATAATGATTACATTTTTGCCTTTAATGATGTAAAAGCCAGCATGGATATTTTGAGAAGAAAAATCCACTTCAGTAGGAAGAAGATGCGAACTCAAGTGCTGGTTTTGACCCATACACCATGTATGACATCGAACTAAACTCTTGAGTTACTCATGCACTACTCTAATATAAATATTTCTTTAGTAGTAGTTTCTGTACCATTGAAATCTCATGTTTAATGTACTATTTCCAACAACTTCAACAAAAATATAAATACAATAATAATGAGCATCAGACCAATGAGTATAATACTAAACATATACATGCATGAATGTTTTGTTTCATATAAAGGATATATTTATAGAAACAGCATATGTCTTATGATACAGTAGAGGAACACTCACTGTCAAGGGTCAAGTTCTATTTTCAAATTATTCCAGAGATGTTTACTGCTTTTTTTTTTTCTTTTTTCCTGAGGCTGTGGTTAAGTGACTTGCCCAGGGTCACACAGCTAGGAAGTGTTAAGTATCTGAGCCCAGATTTGAACTCCAGTTCTCCTGAATTCAAGGCTGGTGCTCTATCCACTTCCCTGCTTTTGTTAAAATGGGAAAATAAATTACTGGGCCTCAGTTTCCTTGTTAGTAATGAGACTTAAATTAGACAAAGTTTTAATTCTTCTGCAGTTATAATTATAAAGTTATAACTGAATTTTATAGATTTAATTATAATTTTTCCTTGAATTAAAAACAAACAAACAAAAAAATGAAAGTACTCTGAGGAATCTGTTCTATCTCCCATGGTTTGTTCATCATTTCTTTGGAAGATATCCAACGCAGAAACTGTTTCCATATAAAAGGGAAAACATGGGTTGTGAAAAGACAGAAAAAGGACTATTAGGGAATTTTAAAGGCCATTGGACCACATTTAGACCTGCAGGAAGGGATGCACTAAATGCCATAAACAGTATCCACTTAAGGTAGCATGGGCAGATCTAACAGGGACTAGTACTAGATTGAAACTCTTGGAAAAAGTGCATTCTCATAATTAGCCATTGAGAAAGAACCCATAATTGACAAAAATGTTTGACCAATTACAAAGTTCAAAAGGAAAAACAGAAGCGAGAAATAAAACAACAAAAAACTAAGTGTTATAAGTTATATAGTATCATGCAATAAAGGAGCAAATCTAGACCCTGACACTAGTAGTATGAAATTTGTATATCATGTGAATCCAAAGAGAAAAAATTGAGTGTTTAGTACTTCTAAGCCATGAAAAGAAAGACTATTAAAAAAAAAAAAAAAAAAAAAAAAACTTTTATAAGCACTTGTAGAAAATATGAGTTTGACTACATTTGATAACAAATGTTTTCTGTATAAAATTAAAAAAAAAAATACATTTTTAGCCTAAGTCATTTTACTGGGAATATTGAGGGCCTTTCCTCAGAAGTAAATGAGTTTTATATTGCAGTTCTCAGAATAATGAGCCAGAGATCTTTGTGGCAGACCTCACCAAAATTTTAATGGTTCTAATGTCTGGAGGGTCATTTGCCAGAGGCAAATTCTAATATATTTTTCTTGTTTACATTGATAGTTTAATCAAAACAGCTCTTAATACAAGAAAATATAAATATTACTATTCCTATTATGGTTATATAACTGGGGAAACTTAGGCCTATGGCAGTTGAGTGGCCCACAGGATAAATAGCTAATTCACAACAGAGTAAGAACTATTAGCCAAAACCATTTATTTCCTTGTCCTATGGTCTTTCCACCCAAATAAAGTGCTTACTTAGCATGAATATAATCAGAAGCTTTTTTCTAAATTGGCTTATCACAGGATAAAATCATTAACTTGAAAACACATAAATATTTTCTAAAATATTTTACCAACTTAATGCATATTAGTCCCAGATCATTCTTATAATGGAGATAGAGAATTACCTGAAAACCTGAGGGGGTAGTGAAATATTCTTAAAATATCCCTAGATTTAAAAAAAAAAAATGATTAAAAATGTGCTCTTTTATATGAAACAGAATTTTTTTTTTTTCTAAAGGAACTTTGGGGAAAAAAGGATGGAAAATAATTGGAGCTCACAACTTGAATGAATTCCATCATTTTATGGAAGAATTGATTCTTGTCACATGTCCAAAACTAAGATTTAGAACAGGGGAAATCTGAGAAGCTTATAGATACATATTTCTTAATAAATAAAACAATGCATATTCAAACTATGCCTTCTCTTTCTAAGGAATTATGCTAGGAATAGAAAAATTATAAATCAAACAGTACATGACCTTAAAGATCTCATATTTTGTTTAGAAGACTACCAATTAAAATGTAAATAAGTACAAAATGTCTACAAAAATGCAAAAAAAAAAATATCTAGAAAGAAAGATGTCCAAAAACATAAGGAGGAAAGATCTAATAAGACCTAAAAAAAGAAATGTTTAATTTGATTTGAAAAAGGTAGGCATTTTAATGAACCAGACACGAAAAGAGAGTATATTTCTACTATATGGAACTTCTTAGCCAAAGGCATGAAGCATAGTGATGGAAAGTCATTTAAAGGAGATAACTAGGATGCTTTTTTTTAAACCAGAAGTACAAGTATAGTAAATATCTTAAGAATAATAATGTGTAGATATTTTTATTGTGGTTATTGTGTTGTGTTATATTTTTCTACATCAATATTAATGATACCCTTGAAGATTTTTTAGTAGATGATGGTATAGCCATCTGTGATTTATAGTTATGTGAAAATGGATTGGAAAAGTGAAGAGCAGGAAGCATAGCTTAATTAGAATGTTACTCCCAATAATGCAAGAAAGTGATGAAGATATGAATTTTCCTATATATTGTAAAAATGAAATAATAGGAGAAAGATAGAAGAGATATTGTGAACTTAGACATCAATTTAACAATGGATTTGATAATAGTGGTGAGGGGCAAGAGCAAACTGAAAATGATTCTAAAGATATAAATCTTTTATTATTGGAGAGACGATGATGATGACTTTAATAAAATAAAAGTTTGAATCAGGAAAATTTTGGGAAAACATGTATTTTATTTTTAGGAAGTTGAATTTCAAATGGCTATAGTACTTCAAATTAGAGGTTTCCAGCAAACATATCATAATAATAAATTAAAATTCAAAAGAGGAATTTGATTACACATATTTTGGAGTAGCAATTTTAAGATGATAATTTAAATGATAAAAACTTGTTGAAATACTCAGGAGAGGTTTTAGAGAGAGGAGAGGAGAGTCCCAGATCAAGCATTTTTACAATGTACATACAGTGGAGAAAAGAAGAATCATGTTGTAGGAATGTAGAGCAAGAATATGTGAAGAGAACCAAGAATGATCAATGTCACAAAATAGTCTAGGTCAGAAGAAAACAAGAAGATCAATGTCACAGACATTAAGTTAATAGAGGAGAAGTATACTAAACTGTACTAAAAACTATAACTAAACTATAAAACTATGTAAACTATACTAAAAGCTGGAAAATAAATTAGAATGAGTGAAGGAAAAAAACACATTTAGAAGTTAAAATATGTTGATAACCAACACTTGAGTCTTAGCTGACTGATGATACCAATAACTATTTTTCAGAATAGTAGATGATGAAAAAAGGAGGGAAACCCATACAAACAAGATTCCTTAGAAATTTTAGCTATACAGAGTAAGAAAGTTTTAAGGAAATAATTTGAATAAATGAAGTCTCCAAGTGCTTTTTTTTTGTTTGTTTATTAATAAGAGTCTCAAATATATCTTCCAATGGAATGAAGAAACTAATTCTAAAGATAAATTGAAGAGAAGAAAAAAAAAATGGAAAAATAATTAAGGCATCAAACTTCCAGAGGAAATGGGAGAGGGTATAATCAAGAGATGAAGCAGAAGGGCTAGCTTTTGAAAAGAGAAGAAATACTTTTAATCAGGGACTGAAGAAAAGGAGGAAAATGAGGGAGGAGATGATTAAGAGAGAGTCTGATGCTTTAAAAAGAGCAGGCATTCTTTCAGATCACAGGCATTTGAAAAAGTAGATCCTTTCTTTTGAGAAGAGTTTGATGGCAAGCTAAAAGTTAATATTTTTCCCTCTTCATTATCTAATAATGTTTCTCTTCCTTCAGTACACATTTATGTTCAAAAGTTTATTAGGTGTGTGTGGGAGTGGGAGTGTAATATTCTTTCAAAACATTTCTGAAACTATATTTTTTCAACTTTCTCATCTGAGAATAAAGGTAGGTAAAGAGTGAAGGGAATGAGTTCATGCTTCATTCCTATGTGCAGATAAATAGAATTTCTTGGGAATATTTTTGATGGTAGGAAGAAATATATCTATTCATTATTTTTGATATGACTAAATTTTGTATGTTTTCCTTTACTATATCTGGAAATTTACAATGGCAGCAGGTACATTAGCATCATTTGGAAATCTAGTCTGGGGCTTCCTCTCATTTTTACTATTGGGAAAAACAAATTATATAGCAATATGCTCTCTTGGCAACATTAAAATCAAGATTGCCTAGAATAGATTACATAACCTTTTTCAACACAATAAGTGTTCACTTGCTGTTACTGTTTTTTAACCATTGTATATCTTTAGTTTTATTCCCGAACACTTTGTCAAAAGTGCTTTATCAGCATTTTGCATTAGAATCTAAGAGATAGTCATTCCTTTGTATGTCATTCTATTTGTATTCTTGAGTGTAGATTAGTATATTTCTTGGGTCCAAAAGAAAAATACCTTATTGGTTTCTGCGTACTTTCCAAACAAAAGAGTGTTAGAACAGGAAGGGAGCTTATGTGTACATCATAGACTCAGCAGTTAGTTGATGGATTACAACAAATGGTATTCAAGCATTAAAAATAAATATATTTTGTTTTTGTGGCTCTTTTTGAAGCTTATTTTTCAGTAGGCATAAGTCTTTCTTTCTACCAAATTTGAAGAAAGAGATCTCACCAGTTACACAGCATAGTCATGCCTCAGAGTCTTTTTGGTATTGTATGTAAATATTGTACAAGTGATCAAACAGAATTCTATAAAACCCAGATTTCCTTTCAGGTACATATAAATTTGAAAGGAATGTGATGTTCCACAACTCTGTGAAAGATTGAGAAATGTTATAATAGGAAAAGCAACAACAACAACTACAACAATGACAATGACAATAACAAAATAATATACTTAGAGTCAGAGGACTATGGGTTAATTCCTGACCCTGCCACTTCTTAGCTGTCTTTTCAAAAAATTCCTTACCATAACATAGCACTAAAATTGAGTAATAAAGTGGAGTATGAATAACTCCGTCAGAGAATAAACTGACATTCAGACAACTTAAAGTATTTGCCAATAGCAACATAAGACAACTAGGTCTTAAGTGGATAAAGTGCCTGGTCTGTAGTCAGCAAGTTCAGCTTATTGGGTTCCAATCTGGCCTTGGCACTTACTAGTTGTGTGACTCTGGAAAGTTATTTAACCCTGTTTATCTCAGTTTCTTCATCTATAAATAAAGCTGGAGAAAGAAATGGTAAATTTGCTCTGGTATTTTTGGCAAGAAAACTTGAATGGGGTAACAAAGAGTCAGACAAATCTAAAATGATGAAAAAAGAATGATGCAAATGCAAAACATTAAAAAGAATTATGATCTGAGTTTAAAACCAGGACTTTTATTACAAACAAATTCACAGAATTTGTGAACTGTAGGGCATCTCTATAGCCTATCTGGTACAGGATATATAGATCCTATAACTTCATGAATTTCCATTGTAATATACTACTCAAGTGGTAACCCAGTAGATCACCATTCTGCCTTAATGTGTCTCCACAGTAAAATTAATTAATCTTTCCAGTTTTCTCATCTCTACAATGAGAATAATATTTGCTTTACCTATTTATGGTTATTATACATAATTAAGTGTTTATTTTTTTGTGTAGCAAAATTTAAAGTACTCTAAAACATATATTCCATGATGTAATTGATTAGAATTGATTCCTGAATTGTCTTAAAATGTAAATCTATGGTCCTATTATTAGTAGATTGATTGCATTTTTAAAAAATAGTTAATTGTTTTGTTGCATACATATTACCTGTAATGAAATAATACTAATTTGCACATATTTCAAATTAATTTCATGGAAAGAAGTTTCTAACTGGAAATTTGGGGATTTCTCTCTTGTGATTTACTGGTATACAATCTATTTGAAGGATATGCCTAATAGTACTGTAGCTGGGTGCTGGAGGTTTGAGCAATGTAATAACTTTGAGGTATAACTCACAATTTCTTTCCAGAATGGTTGAGCATTTCTACCATAAAAAAAAAAAAAAAAAAGCTTGCCACCAAAGCAACCTATCTCCATGTATTGGCAACTAATTTATCTAATCCAAATTTTAGTAATGCTTAATTGGTTTGGTTTGGTAGATTTTATAGAAGCATAAATGGTTATATTTCCTAATAAGGAATAATTAATAAGCTCATTCATATCCACATTTTTTTATTTCATTTAAGGATAAAATGTTGACAGGACTGAGACATAAGCAAACTTATAGGCAGTCTTTTAAATCTTGTACCTAAAAGATCACTAGAAAATAAATAGAAATCAAAGGTAAATATAAGGTAAATTAAATTTACTTAGAAGTGAAAATACCATATAAACATCTCTTGTAAAATGCCTGAAAATAGTTATTCTAGTTCATAAAAATAAAGGCTTTTAACAAGATTACAAAGCAAATTTCTAGAACACAAATCATATTATTCCATTGACTTCTATTATAAAAAAGACATATTATTCTTATAAGTCAGAAGCAATTCCTTCAAATAAATTATATTCTTTTAATTAATAAAATTATAACACCATCCCCTTGTCATGTCATAATATACTAGTTGGGTTTCATTTCCTTGCAAAAGCAGCTGCTGATTCCTTTTGCATAAAATTAGCATACATATATAAATACATATACATATATGTATATATATTATATATATTATTTAAATATTTTGTGTATATTTATATGTTGTCTCCTCCTATGGAATGTAATCTTTTCAAAGGCAGATAATAATTTATCTTTGTGTCTCCACTATCTATCACATATTTGTTTAATAAATGCTTGTTGCAATATTGATTTTTATGCATTTATGTGAAGTAGACACCACAACATATGTCTTCTTGACTGTTTCATAGGTTTATTATAAAAAGGAATCACTACAATTAAAATGCTTGAAATCATCAGCAGGCACCTACATTTAGAAGCATCTATTTGTACTTAAGACATCTGGAATTTATAACTAAATTGAACATTTGTGTAAAGGTCAGATGGCATATAAGAATATCCCTGAATTTGTTTTATTGGGGCTCATGTAGAATCCTAAGATGCAAAAAAATCTGCAGAAAATCATTTACTGCATCTCTTACCACTTATATTACTATTATCAGAAGTATTCTGCTCATTGTGATTGTGTTGTTATTGTTTGGGCTTTATTCTCAAAGAGGACCATTATATCAGGGAAATGATATCATGGCATGCAAGTGATTTGTACTTAAGTGATGGATCCCTGTGCAAAGTTACCTGCTTCGCTTTCCCCTCCAACATCAACTGAGTACAATGGCTAACTCAAGATCAAGATGACTGTAGGCCGCCCTGGATGAAATGGGAGAATAACCTAAAATCCTCAACAGGTGTCAGCTTGACTGAGACAGCAACCATTTAGTGATTAAGGCTAGTAGCTATTGAGGCAAAGATTCTTTTCTTTCATCAAGTTCCCCAGAAATCTGAATGAATGATTGAATGAATAAATGAATAAATCTGGAAGGGGAAGATCCTCAGGATTTCTGGCCAAATCAGAAATGATTGCTATTTACATTCAATCTAAGGCAATCAGGACCCAGACAATGACTAAATAGGGCTTAGCCTAGTACCTTTTCAGGCCAATTAGAAGCAGAATGGCTTTAGTTTAAGGCCAGATCCTTAAGAAATAAATCTAGTCAAAAGCTTAAGATATCTTGGGAGGGTTCAGAAGTGAAAAAGAGAGGGGGGAAAAAAATTACTTTTAAGAGCATCTGGCTAGGTTGCACAGTGAATAGAGTACCAGCCCTGAATTCTGGAGGACCCAAGTTCAAATCTGTTCTCAGACACTTAACACTCCTAGCTGTGTGACCCTGGGTATGTCACTTAACCCCATCATCTGTAGATAAGGATATGTTGTAGTAGTATTTTCCAATGTACAGTGAGATAATACTCCAACAGCCAATTATATGGCCTTTCCTAGAGAAATCCAAATGGTCCCAATCTTCATCATACTGCTGGTAGAATGGCATACATAGGGAATTTTCAATCACAGATCTGGCTATGAAATCATCAGTAGTGTAACTTGGATAGAAGTCAATAAATTAATGTTGATAATAACTCCATGCATATTTAGAAATGTAATTGAATATGATTTAGGAAGTATATGTTGGAAATATGGAATATTTATTCTGAAATACTTTGATTTATTTGAAGTCATTTCAGTTTTATTTTTAACTGAACCACTTTAACCACTAATTGTGGTGGTTATTGATCACTGGGCTATTTACACTGTCTCAAGTTAATGTATTGCTTTGACACCTGAAGCTTTCAGAGAAAATCTCACAAAAATCAAGTTTAATATTGTCAGATTTCTAGTTCAAGACCTATGCTTCCATCCTTCTGACAAAGAATTTGTTCTTAATATAGTCTGTGATATACCACTTCCATAGCCATGGGTCTCTTAGAAATACTATACTAGATTGGATGGGTATCCATTTAAATCATAGCTCACAAGGTCTTAACAAAATGTGACATTTTGTCAAGCAGCTTATTTCTGAAGAACAACTCAACTGAACAACAAATACAACAATAATAGAAGATTCTCTGTCCTCAGAAGAACACATGGGGCATATTCTTCCATAGCTTACTACCCAATGGGAAGCAATATATGAGTTGCACATTTAAAGGGGCCCAAGAATAAATGCATGTGGCCAAGAGTCATGCATAAAAGGAAGATACATAAGGAACATGTGAATTCATTGACATATCACAAACACAGAAGGTAAGTTTGAATATAGATACTGTTAAAACCGAAGCAAAATATACTTGAGACAATGTAGGTAGCCTATGATAAATAATCACCACAGTCTTAGGAAAGACAAATTAGTACTTGATATCTGGAATATAACTTGACAAGAAAAAAAAAAACTGAAATGTTCAGAAAGGAAATTCATTTTGGTCAGTCCTTTTCCACATTTTAAGTTATATAGATTGCTGATGCATTGTCTCTCTCTCTTTATATCTCTTTTGGGAATTTTCTACTGTTTATTTATTTATTTATGTATTTTATCTATTTATATTTCCCTGAGGCTGGGGTTAAGTGACTTGCCCAGGGTCACACAGCTAAGAAGTGTTAAGTATCTGAGAGCAGATTTCAACTCAGGTCCTCCTGAATTCAGGGCTGGTGCTCTATCCACTGTGCCACCAAGCTGCCCCCAATTCTCTACTGTTATTTAAAAGGAGAGTTCATTGTCTTTTTTAGTCATCATTTCATTGGTATACCAATGATTCCTGTGACACACATTGATTAAGAAATTTTGTGGTGAGCAGCATTTAGATGGAACTGGGAGAGTTAAACACTAAGGTTCTCATGACACCTGCTGGGATTGTTGAGAGCAAGGATAAGGTGGTAGAAATTATATGCTAAAATTATCCACAAGATGATTGATCTCTTATTTAACTGTGAACCCTAGTTTTGGGGAGAAATTATAAAAGAAATGTTTTAAGACTTTGGCAAAGGACTCTTGACAATTCAAGTAAAACTCCTTGTTATTTAATGAAATTCCATAAATAACTGTTAGGCATCTATCATGAGTAAACCATTGTGTTAAACTAGGAAACAACCAAGCTTTAAGAAAATAAGTTAGCTTTTCCTGAACTTCAAATCTAATTAATGCCTAACATTTATGGAAAATATAAAGATACTTTATATACATATATATATATATATATATATATATATATATATATATATATGTATATATATATATATATATGTGTGTGTATATTTATATACACACACACACAAATGTATATATGAGTGTGTGTGTATATACACACACATTCATTTATACACCTGTATCATATATAGCTATATAAGTGTATGTGTGTGTATGTGTGTGTATGTGTGTGTGTCTACACACACATACACACACACACACATACACAAAGAGAGAAAGAGAGATTTATTCTTCTCTTTCTAGATCAAAACTACAATAATCTTATGACAATTTCTGCTGGTATGCTGGTATATTAATAACAAGGACAAAAAGTCCCAACAATCCTGCCAAATTAAATAGATCCTGAGGTGCAAAAGATATACTACTTTGTGAGTCAGGAAGTTGACCTGGTATAATAAACTCATTAATATCCTTTAAAATCTTGGTCAGATTCTCTGTTGTCTTGAAACTTTTCTTTATTTTCCTTTGGAAAATCTTTATATCTTTCTGCACTTTTCCTAAAATGTTTAGCATAGGTTTTCTTCTTATGTGTTTGCAGATTCTACCATATATTTATATTTTGCATAAATGTTAGGCATTAATTAGATTTGAAGTTCTGGAAAAGTTAACTTATTATCTTTAAGCTTGGTTGTTTCCTAGTTTAACACAATGGTTTACTCATGATAGATGCCTAATAGTTATTTATGGAATTTCATTAAATACAGATGGATAATCTAGAGATTTGAATCAGTCTATCAGATATTTTTATCTCATTTCTAATGAGAGATAAGTGATAAACATGAAGTCAAAAATATGTTGGCACTTCTAAAGTTCTTCTCCGATGTTCAATTAACTTGAAGTTTAATTGTGTCTTTGGTGCATGTATCTAATTAGAGAGTTGCACCCATGGGATCTCATTACTGCAGAATAAGATGCTTTACCCAATGTATTCCCAAACACAATACATGGAAGAACTTTTGAAGCTCCAGAGAAAGGCATTTTACAAGATGCCAGAGAGAATATGTTTATTAACCAACAGAGATTTATTGTAACTGAGCCAGTCAGAACTTTCCTCTATGTACTTTCTCTTCTCACTGGACCATCCTACGCCAGCTGTCTTGGTATCTGGGATTGAATCCCAGTCCAAAGGGCTCATAGGTGAGACTTCTGTGTCAGACAGGCTAATTACAGTGACTCAAGACTTAGGCTATGTTTATACAGTAGCTGGCTTGATCTTTTTCATTGGGATTAAGCTATCACTGCCATCATAATCAACTAGCCTAGAAATGCATGAGCAAGTTTGTGTATAGATACACAAACAGCTGTGTACAGCTAGAAGAAAACCATTTGTTTGCTCTGTGTGAGAAATAATGTGTTTAGTTAAAGAATTCTGTCTTTTTAATTTTAACTTTTTCTAACCCCATGGAATAAGTCTGTTTTTTCCATTATATATAACTCTTCACCTCTAGCCCCACCTAGTACCCTGTCCATCTAGCCATCTACAAATAACAAATAAAACCATTTCAATTCATATATTATTTTTTTCTTATTATATTTGTCATTTTCTTCAGCACTGTGTAGTAGAAAGAATATTGAAATAGGGATTAGGGGTAAAACTACATTAAAATCACAAACCCACAAATGATTTTAACTTTCTGAGTGATAACTTCTAGTTACACTTGTGTAGTTATTGAACAAGTAAGTATAAGATAATAGATTTGGAGTTGTAAGGGTCTTAGTGTATTGGAATATAATTATTATTATTTTTTTAATAATTGGTAAAACTAAGGTATAGAGAGGTTACGTGAATATCTATCTAGATCTATCAATCCAGATATATATACATATATATCAATAGATAGATATTTCTCTGTCTCTCTGACTCTGTCTCTCTCTATCTACCTATCTATCTCCAAGAGAGGAGACAAAGTTCAAGTTATAGTGCAGATAGTTCAAGTCTAACAAATTTTAGCTGTCCAATTCATTTCAACCCCTGCCTTTTCCACCAACTCATCTACCCACAGGTCAGTGAAAAATATTTGTCAAACTATAATTTTCTGAATAATAACATAAATAAACATGGAAATGAATGCATTTTTGGTTGTTCAACAAATGTCTATTTTGTAGATTCATACTTGAACAAAAGACCTATGACAAATGGATGCTTGAATTTTGTCTTGCTGAGTGTACAAATTGGGTAATTGAAAAGGAATTTTAAAAAAAGAAAACCAAGCAAACAACCTCTGAATTAATTCAAACATCACATTTTATTACCACAAGCTACCAAACTACTAATTCAACATAATCCTTCTATTAAGCAATTGATTATATTTGAACTCAGAGCTTCCTGAGAAAAGAAGGTAAGGATGGCACTTGTGAATTGTGAACCATACATTTTTTCACAAGAAATATACTGATTTGCTTAGCATTTTGAAAAATGTATTTGCAAATACAAAAGATAAAAAATGGAGAGCCCTTCTTTTTAGTTTATGTATTTTATAATTTTCTTTGTGAATATTGGTTATATGATTATTGATGCCTGCTTATGTGTGTGATTAATTATACACAAATAATGTGCTTTCTCCATTGCTTTACAGGCTTCTGTGTAAAGAAATATTCTACTGCATTCAACAGAATGGCTCTATATTCATAAACACCTACATTTTCACAGGATTTTGGCATTTCTGTTGAGTTCAAATCTTCATGAACATGAGATGGAAAATAGGAATAATGTTACTGAATTCATTTTACTAGGTCTTGTGGACAGCCCTGACTTTCAGAAAATCCTCTTTGTTGTACTGTTATTTACTTATATTGTCACTGTGGTTGGTAATGTATTCATTTTGATCACTATAATTTCCAGCCAGACTTTGTACTCCCCAATGTACTTCTTCCTAGCCTTTTTGTCTTTAATAGATGCATGCTATTCAACTTCAATTGTCCCCAAGATGCTTGCTGATTTGCTCCGTGAGACAAAAACAATTTCCTTCAATGGATGCTTGACCCAGGTATTTGTGGAACATTTCTTTGGTGCCTCTGAGATTGTCCTCCTCATAGTAATGGCCTTTGATAGGTATGTGGCCATCTGCAAGCCACTGCACTACACAACAATAATGAACCACCAGCTTTGCTGTAATCTTGTGGGTTTGGCTTGGACAGTGGGTTTCCTGCATTCAATGGGACAGATTCTTACCACATTCTGGCTCCCCTTCTGTGGGCCTAATGTCATAGACCACTTTATGTGTGACATCATCCCTTTGATCCAACTTGCCTGCACAGATACTGCTTTCATTGGTCTATTGATTGCTACTAATGGAGGATTAATTCCTTTGATTAGTTTTATTGTCTTAATGACATCCTATGTTGTCATACTACATTCTCTGAAAAGTTATAGTTCTGCAGGTAGAAGCAAGGCCCTTTCCACTTGTATCTCTCACATCACTGTGGTCTTCTTTTTTTTTGTCCCCTGTATTTTCATGTATCTGCGACCTGTAGCCACCTTTCCAGTAGATAAAGCTGTAACTATATTTTATACTCTTATCACCCCCATGTTAAACCCCTTCATCTACACTGTGAGGAATTCAGAGGTAAAAAATGCCATAAAGAAGTTATGGAATGGAAAAATGGCTTTAGGTCATAAATGATATCACAAATAAATGATGCTATTAATTTCTAAAACTTACAAGATATATACTAACTTTTTCATTAAATATCCACATAGGGAAAACATACCTGAGGAATCATTATCTTTGGATAAGATTGTGATGCAGATTATGCTTTCTTCCATATATCCAGCTTTAGTATCCATTCATCCACCCATTCCCATTGTGGAATCAAGTATTCATTTTCTAATTAATGGGTAGAACAGGATGGAGGGGAAATGTGATACACATTTAGTCATTTTAATTCCCTTGGCTAATATTTCACAATATTTTTTACACATATGCCCAATTTGTTGCCTTTCCTTTCTTCTTTTCAATGAAAAACAAAAAAGATTTTGAGAAATGATAAATTATAATTGTATGTTTGTTTTTGTTTTTGTTTTTTGTTGTTGTTTAAAGACTAGAGATCGTGAAAATGTCTTTGCCTTATAGATTTAAGGTATAAAACTACAAAAAGTTTGGAACTGCTAGAGATTTTAGCAACAATCTATCAATTTTACAGATGAAGGTACTAAGATGAAGATGAGTTCTTTATCTAGAAATATATTTTAGCAAGAAAATGCATGAGAATATTTGATTTCAGGACTTTTTGATTCAAAGTTCATTTCAAAATTAATTTAAATTCAAAATTTAACAATTTAGGAAAATTGTGTCTTGTAAGATAATAATTTACTACCAAGAAGTAATTATATAGTTATTCTTGTAAGTTTGCAAAAGAGAGGTCTAGATATTCTCAATATTGACAGTATCATTGAAATATAGACATAGTCTAATGAGAAGAAAAATTTTAGTTTTTAAATAGAGCTGTTTTAGTTATGATGTGGATACTTCTTGCCATGATAGAGATTATAACTCATCTGTTTGTCATGAAAATTTTACACCTAACTTTCCACTGACCTCAAACATAGGCAAAATCTATTTATTGTATAAGGTGACTATCTTTGCTGCCTTTGAAATGATCTCAATAACCATGGAGTAAATATTTTATTTATTAAGGAATCTTTCTTCTCAATTAATATGCAAACTATATTCTCTTCTTGCACATATCTATTTCAAATATTTTTGTATTGGATCAGCCCTGAATATTGATACTAAAGAAATGTTTTGCTAATTCTGTTTTTCTAGGGCCAAGGGTGGGACAATTATCAAAATTATCAAAATCTCAAAAGCATTCTAAAAAGATTTAACATCAGGAGACCTAAATTCAAGATGAAGCTGTTCTCTATCAGGTGTGTTTTAGGACAAGTCACATAACATTTCTCATCTCTAGTTTTTTCATCTATATTTAAAAATAGTTGGAGATAGGAAGTGGTTAGATATAGATAAGACATTGATATTTCCTCTCCTTGGCACTGAAAAAGCAGAGCTTTTTCTTAATTCTCCTGGGAACATTGCTTTGATCTCATTTTTCTTTAAGCAATAAAGCACCTATAGTAATATTTTTAAAATCACAATTATATCTTAATACTAGATCATTTGGTCAACAAACAAACAAACAAAAAACAACAACAACAATAACAACAACAACAAAAAACCCCTCCTTCCCAAAAATAGGAAAGAAAATATCTGAAGCAAATACATGCTTTTCCTGAGAAAGAGAAATAAGTAAAAAGGAACAATGGAATCTTTATCTTAGATTAATTCCTTTTTCAAGTTGAAAACCTGTATCCACCCATTTGGTTTGTGATGCAAGAGTCTATTGATACTCTTATCAAAGCATTTGTGGTGACCATTTCTGCTTTTTGTGCACTTCCCATCTTCTAGTTTCCTTGACCCACCTTTCTTTGTGATGGCTGGACAGCCTTGCCTCTTTTGTTACATACTCCATCCATTCAGACTAGTATCATTACATTTTGCTTAGAATCTCTTAGTCTTTATTTTATAATTCTAAGCTTTTAGTAACAGGGAAGCATTGGTGAAAGAGGAGTCACATGTAAAATGATTAGATGACTATAAATACCCATCCCAGACCTAAATATATAAACATTCTCTTATCTAGATTTTGTACTTTAGAGTCTCAATGTAAACATATATATATATATATATATATATATATATATGGACATATCTAAAAATCAATTTATATGTGTCATGTATATTTACATTGCGAGATTTTATCTATAGCACTAGCCAAAAATAGTATGAATACCTTTTCTAACAAGAAATCACAAGGATTCTTATTGGAAAAAAAAAAAAAAAAGGAATTCCAACCTTGGCCATTTGTTTTTAATCATGTTTTTTTTTTTTTTTTTTTTTTTTTTTTTGCATAAAAGCAAACTGCTTTTTGATGTGGTGTAAAATTATATTTGTCATTCCAAAGTGACCATTCAGACACTTTCCACACAGTTTTGTGAGTGAAAATTGCTCTCTTTCTCTCAGCTTTACATATATATATATATATATATATATGTATATATATATATATATATATATATGAAGCTATGTTCA
This sequence comes from Sminthopsis crassicaudata, assembly GCF_048593235.1. NCBI lineage: Eukaryota > Metazoa > Chordata > Mammalia > Dasyuromorphia > Dasyuridae > Sminthopsis > Sminthopsis crassicaudata. The sequence continues at coordinate 238,450,776 of NC_133622.1, forward strand.
TTAAGGGATGATAAGAATAGTACTAAATGTGTTGCAACATTTAAAAGAAAGAGAAAAAAAAAATTAGTGACTACTTTTAAGGACAGGAAACAAAATGTACCTCTTACATGTAATAAATGCAAGATGACTGAGGGGCTGTGATTTTGGTAACCAGCAAACTCTCTTTTGGAAAACTAAGAAACCTAGATATAGGTTCTAGATTAAGGAAGGAAGAAAGGAAGGAAGGAAGGAAGGAAGAAGGAAGAGGGGAGGGAGGGAGGAAAGGAGGGAGGGAGGGAGGGAGGGAAGAAGGGAGGGAGGGAAGAAGGGAGGGAGGGAAGAAGACACAAACAAACACAGAAAAAACAAAGAAAGTAAGAAGAAAGAAAGAAAGACTGGTATAGTGATTGACCACAAGAATCTACTTGGAAAATTTAGGTTAAATAGAAATGAAAGTAGACAAAGGTTCCTAGGTTACTCCGAAAACTTACAATTATAAATCTAAAAGAGTATACAATTGCTTTTCATTATCTTCTTTTTTGATCCATTTTATATCACATTAATATTCCATGGTCTTCATTCATTGAATCCTCTTTTAAAATGAAAAACAACTTATTATTCAGATTAATGAAACACTCCATCCAGCAGTATGTATAATTTTTGTATTTGTAGCTCTCCTAACTATTTACTGAAAGCAGGGATATTTTTTTCTCTATTTCTGATTTTCTCTATTTAAATTAAGCAGAATTCAGCTACCCTAAAAATATTAAAAATCATTTTTGCCTTTTATGAAATTTTTTGTCTGATTGAACTTCTTTTATCCTATCATTTTTTTCCAAGAGTACCTTTTCATGTTCATCACTTCTAAAGTTCTGTAATATTCATTACATTTATGTACTAGTTTGTCCACATTCCCCAAGTGTTGAGAATCCAAGCTGCTTTTACTTTGCTTGTTGGTTTGTTTTTTGCTAATATAAAATTTGCTGAGTGAATAAGTGAAGACATAAATGAAGAAAACATTTATTAAATATTTACTATAATCAAAGCACTCTGCTGAGCATCAGGAATACAAAATAGGAAAATAAAACTCTGTGTGTGTGTGTGTGTGTGTGTGTGTGTGTGTGTGTGTGTGTGTTTTGCCATAAGGTGATAATGCTATAATCATGTTGTGAGAGAAAAATCAGAAGAAAAGGGAAAATTTATGAGAGATTTAAAAAAAAAAAAACATTAAAAAAAAAAAACAAAACCCTAAATGTAGCATGTATTGATTTACATTCAGTCTTTCTTAGTTCTTTTTCTGATACAGATGACATTTTCTGTCCAAAGACTATTGGGATTGCTTTGGATCACTGAACCACTGATTATCATACATTCTTGCTATTATTGCATACATTGTATTCCTGGTTTTGCTTGCTTTGCTCAGCATCAGTTCATGTAAATCTTTCCAAGCCTTTCTAAAATCAGCTTGTTCATCATTTTAATAGAACAATAATATTCCATTGTCTTCATGTACCATAACTTGTTCGGCTATTTCCCAATCGGGGAACATTTACTCATTTTCCAATTCTTTGTTACTACAAAAAAAGAACTCATACAAATATTTCTGCACATGCATGTCTTTTCCCTTCCATTGTAATTTTCTTGGGGTATAAACCCAGTAATGGCACTGCTGGATCAACTGGTTGCATACATGTTCTTAAGAAATAATATACCTTGTTCCTGTTGCTGCTGTTGTTGTTATAGCATGTATATTGTTCCTACTACATACCAAAGGACTTCAAAATAGTATCTCATTTGATCTTCACAACAGCTTTGGGAAATAGCTGCTATTGTCATCTCCATTTTCCATTTGAAAAAAACAAACAAATAGAAGTTAAATACCTTGCCTCAAATCACCCACAGCTATTTAATGTCTAATAATGAATTTGAACTAAAGTCTTCCTCAAATCATCCCCATCATCAATTATTATTATTTTTTTTTTTTATTAATCAGTAGCACTCCATCAGATGTATAAGCTACAACTAATTTAATCATTCCCCAATTGATGGACATCCCATTCAATTTTATTTTTTCACCACCACAAGGATTGCTATAAATATTTGTGTCTATATAGGCATATACACATATTGTACATAAATGTACACAAATGCCAACAATATATGTATGGGGCTTTATTATCATGTTTCCTGGTTATTTGAGGGATAAAAGACTTATCCAAGTGGAGCCCAGGCCCCTCAGACTTGGTGAATATTTAAGAATCCACTCAAATCAGCATTCCCCATCTTTCTGGTGACAAAATTCCATATTGGGGGAAGGGCGGATGACTTCTATAAAATCTATGTGTCTTTGCTGAAAATCTTTATTACCTTAAAGTCAAGTGAACCTCATTTTTGTTGTGTTCAATTAATCCCTCCTTTCAACCCAGAATCAAACCTAATTAAACAAGCTACTTAGGTCTGACCTACTAGTTATATCATATATCATACATGAGGAGAGAGAGATGGCCAAATATGGACACCAGAGAAAAGACATGGAGTACTCTTTGAAGATTATCAAGGCTGATCTGGCTGGGTCCTAGAGAGAGAAAAGGGGAATAAAAGATAATATTGACCTGCACTACATGGACCATAAAGTTATATGTCTTAAAAAATTTCTCAAATAACCAGTTGTTCAAACTGGTTGCGTAAAACACAATATACATTCCATGTTGCTGTTTTTGTTTGTTTATTTTTTTGAAAAGAACTAATGACATCATGGGTGATGTCTTGATTTGTGTATGCCTTAGATTTCAGTTAAGCAGAGTTGCACACAAACTTTTCATCTTTATTGTCTCTTCCTGAGATATCAAAATCCAGTAGCAGGACAAAAATCTTGATGAAAGCCTGAGATGCAGTTAATGACCTTAGTGTTTTTAATGCCTAACTAATCTTCAAACTATTGGATTAAATTATCCTTATATTTCCAATCCACCAGAGAAAATCTTCACATACTTATAACTCACTGACACATTTGAGGCCCTCTGGCTTCCTTCAACTTGGTTGAGCTCATCTGCCTAAATGGTTTGCCAGGATGTGACTATGCACATATTACAGTTTCTTGGAGCCACAAGTAAGAGTTGAGTAAATTAAGTGCACATCAAAGGTGGATGAGAATCCCTGAAAATGGTTTAACAAACTTTCACATTAGAAGTACTGGTTCTCCTCAATATTTCACAAACCCCATATTAAATGCACTCCACAAACAGGTTTAAATATTTTCTGTTGTAAATTCTGATTATATTTGCCTACTTCCTCATCCTCAGTCATGTACTATAAGTCGACATATATATTCATTTATTGGATGCAGTATATTGTCTATTTGAAATGTACTATATACACAATTATGTCTCTGTAAATAATTTTCATCTCACAGTTTATCTTAGGATAAATCCAGGATGCTTTTTTCCAATTCCCCCACGTGAAAGGTATTTCTCTTTTCTCTCTTTGGTCATTTAAAAAACAAACAAAAAAAAATCTTTCCTTGACCTTTTAAATATTTTTTATAAACATTGACTATGTTAGAATGATTTTCCAACACAAAGCAGAGCCTGTGTTATTTTTCCAGAGGTGCAGGATTACCATAATAAATTGCAGATGCTTAGATCTTATATTTAAAGGCAGTTTACTGGCAGAATTCTGGACTTAGATTCAAGAAAAACAGAATTTAAATCCACCCTTTATATCCACTTTGGGCAAGTTCCTTAAAACCTTTAAGACTCAGTTTCTTCAAATGGAACATAGGAATAATAATAGCCATTATCTCACAGGGTCATAAGGAAGATCAAATGAAATAACAAATGCAAATCTTTGTATTATTTAAAGTACTCTCTAAATGTAAGTAATTATCATTGACCTTGATGCATGGAATGCATTGAGTAAGAAACTATCTGGATCTGGGGAATTTGAGGATTTTTTCCCCTAATTAGAATTGTCTTCTTAATTCTCTGCTTTTTGTCTTCCCTGCCTCCCATCAAATTTCATCTAAAATTCCCCTATCTTAACATATTACTTTTGATTACAAACAAAATGCCTTAGAAGTTTTAGCTATACAAAGTAAGAAAGTTTTAGGGAAATAATTTGAGTAAATGAAGCCTCCAAGTATTTTTTTGTTTGTTTATTTGCTTGTTTGTTTGTTAATAAGAATCTCAAATATATCTTCCAATGGAATGAAGAAATTAATTCTAAAGATAAATTGAAGAGAAGAAAAAATGAAGAAATGATTAAAGCATCAAGCTTTCAGAGAAAATGAGAAAGTGTATAATCAAGAGATTAAGCAGAGGGCTAACTTTGGAAAAGAGAAGAAATATTTCTAATCAGGGACTGAATTTTTTTTTTTTTTCATTACTTATTTTCTGCTGCCACATCATTGTCTTCTGCTAAATTAATATTGCTGTGTAACTTTTTTCTAATTCTAGGAAGGAGGATTTTAAAATGATTTTAGCAATTTTTGTTCTGGGGTATCTTAAAGAATCTAAATCCTAAAGACATTGCTTCTGATTAGCCTATAGAATTCCTTGATCTTCAGTTAAACCTATCTTTTCCTCAGTATTCCACCTACAATAAGAAATCAGTCTTTTTAGTTATTCAAATAAAATTTCTTTCAAATTCTTTCTCATTCTGGGGTGACATCATGGTGTATGAATATTCTTAGTGTGGATCCTTAACTTAGAAAATTAGAGTAGCAGCTTGAAACTAACAATTTTTTATTGATGATATTGCCTCATTTTCCTGCAATAGCAATACTGGCAGTTGACCGAAATATCTAGATAACTGACTCAGTTTGCCAAGGATGGTTTTCCTCATGGAGATATAAGCATACAAAACAAATACAAATCCCTCAAAAATTTAGGAAGGGTAAAATTAATTTTTTGGTGTTTAGTTAAGTAATAAGAAGCATAATTATGTCATTGGTAATTTTATCTAATTAAGAGAATATGCTCCTGAGGTCTCATTAGTCAAAATAAAGATAATTTAAAGAATTTATTCTTAAACATAACATATGACCAAATGGCTAACACTCAAGAGGATCATATATTCTAATGGTGCCTTATAAATCAGCAGATATTTATTGTAGGTGAAGCTTTCAACCCCACTATGCAGACCAGAGTGTCTCTCTTCTGTTCAAGTCTCATTCAGCTGACCACCTAGCCTTTGAGCTCGGGACAAAGAGTTCATAGGTGAGAATTTGGGGACAGAGGATGCTTCTTGCTGTAATAATTTAGTTATAATCCATATCTCTACAGTCCAAATATAGTCTGAAAGGGTCATCCCAATTCCAGTTCTGAGAAATAATATTTGATAATGTTTTTAGACTTTTATCTTCACTTCCTCATTCCTATTACTGATGAAACTTTTTACTTCTCATTGCATTTCATCTTATTTTCTCTTCACATAAAATACTTTTCATTTTTTTGCATATTTTGTTTTTATCTTCTTTTTGTCACACTCCAAAAAAAAATGTAGAATAGAGTGGTTAGAGGAAGAGAAAGATGAAGCTGGTTTCAAATTTCTACTTGCTAACTGATTTTGGGAAAAGGTGTTTCTTTACATGGGGGAAATACTAGTATCTCTGAGATATCTTTTAATCTAGACAATTTAGCTAACGCTTTTTAAATCAATTAATTCTTTTCAAACTTCCATTTGCTGGGAAGTATCAGACCAAGCATTTTTCTAATATTTACCTGATTTTTTTTTTCCTTTTCAGAAACGAAAGTTTGAATTTGATAATTAGCAATAGTTTATTAACTTCTTTTAAAGTTTTCTTTATAATTTGTTCTCAAGACAAGTTTCTTAGAGACTAAATTAAAATTAGAAAAACATTAATAGGATCTATAGGCATTCTTTCAACTCTTGTATTTAATTCTCTCTCTCTCTCTCTCTCTCTCTCTCTCTCTCTCTCTCTCTCTCTGTGTGTGTGTGTGTGTGTGTGTGTGTGTGTGTGTGTGTGTGTTTTGCTTTGTTTTTGTTTTGTTGAGGCAGTTGGGGTTAAGTGACTTGCCCAGGATCATATACTAGGAAGTGTTAAGGGTTTGAGGTCAAATTTGAACTCAAGTCCTTCTGATTTCAGTGGTCTATCCATTGCACCAAATAACTGCCCCTTAAGTAATTCGCAAGAAGAAAGAAAGAAATAGAAAATGGACTAAATGGCTATAATATTATATGAATGTCTATTACAAAGTTCCTAGAACATGGGTAGAGTAGGATATTCTTTATTTAAAATAAATTTTATTTCAGTAATTTATTTAATTAATTTAATATTAAAATTTAAAATTTTAAATAAATACATTGATTTGAATAAATTTAAAATAAATGTCATGAAGTTTAACAATACTTCAATTTTCTATAAATTAAAAATCTTTCCCTTTTGTTTTCCCTCCTCATATATATATATACACACACACACATAAATATGTGTGCATCTATATCTATCTGTCTATACATTTATATCTATCTATATACTATGGGAAAATAGGACTGTGGTTATTTAGGATACCATCAAAGGTCAATTATACACTCAAGCAGAAAGCACAAAAAAACCTGATTGCCACATTGCATCATGCTTATTAGGAGTTAAAAATATATTGCATCTATATTAATGTTTGTACTTATTTCAATTTCTACCATCCTATTTATCATCCATTCATCTATCTATCTATGTATCATCTCTTATCTGTCTATTGGGACTTGAGGTAATGAATAGAATGACTCTTATTGTCAGAAAGAACCTGGTCCAAGTTCTATTTCTGACACATATTGGTTGGTCGAGATGCTGAATGTCACTTGACTTCTCCTTCCTGTCCCCAGACAACATCCAAATAATTTAATTTGCAAAAGAACTTCTAGTCTACGTTACTAGAGGGAGTTTCTGTGCCAAAAAGAAACTTGATATAGGGGAGTTTCATAAACCATGGAAGACACAAGTCCATATATAAGTATAGGCTATACTCACACACAACAACACCAATATTCACACACCTCACACACATTTGTTTTATTTTAATTTGCATGATATTTTAAATTTTGGAAAACACTTGTACTTTATCTCATACCACAGATATGATCACATCTTTTCCCTACTCAACCAACTCTGCTAGATTCCTATTAACTTAAGGATAAAATATAGATTCCTCTATTTTACATACTTTCACAACAATTTTTATTTTTTGCAAAAGTAGATTTATTTAGGGGTAAAGGTACAGATAAAATTAATGGAAACAATATACTCCAGAAATAGTAAATATGGAATAGAGTTAGGAGATCATATATTCAGACTGATCAGTGTTAGCCAGATTAAGGAGAAAGATATCATTAGAAAGAAGGCACCATGAAGAGGAAGAAAGAAATCTCATAGTGGACTTTGTCTTAAAAAGAACTTAGCTGGCTTCAAACTATCTTTCATCCTTTGTTATACTCTATTCCTTTTTATCACTTACCTAAGCTAACTAAAATGATACTATTTCTTTCTTATGCCATTTTGTTTCCTGAATTCTTGCCTTTATGCTGGCTGTCCCTCATGTCTGAAATGTAAACTCTTTATCCAAGCCTCTTAGAATCTTAATTTCCTTCAGTGATCCTTTTGGATTCTACTTCTTACAGGTGTTTCTATTTTCCCCACTCCTCCTCCCCCAACAGTGACCTTTCCTAATTATATGGATGAATAGACAGATAGATATAGTTATATGTCTACATTTTCTCTTTTCTTATGTAATGGACTGTGAGATCAGAGGATATTTTAATAGCAAAAATACATAAAGATGCTTAATTAAAGCCTATTAATTAATCAATTGGTTGTTATTTTAATTTTATAATTATACCATAATGTAAATATTATAAACATTGTTTATTCCATCAAAAAATGAGTAAAAATCCCTGAATGGCTAATTCCTCATGGTTGTACAATGTTAGTATATAAGTAAATTGCAAACTAATTATGACCAAAGACATTTGACATCAGTTTTTATCAAAAACCAAATTGGCACCATATCTATTATGCCAGATATTCTTTATGTGTATAAATAGGCACAACCTCACAAATTTTCATAATTGGAAGGGACCTCAGAAAGCATCTAGAACCAACCTTCTAACATCCCTGGCAATTTTTCCTCCATCCTCCACTGATAAAGGAGAGCCTGCTGTCTCTAGTGGGAGCTCATTTACACATGTGAATTGTTTTCATTGCTAGGAGGTTTTTGCTTATAGTCCCTTTGTAACAAACCATAAATCACATACTCACACATTATTCAGGGACCTGCTTTGAACAATAAAGAGATACTCCCTACCCTCTCTTTGGATCTAATTCTGTTGTTGCTTTCATCATTTTATCAAGAATGGAGAAAGAGTGATTTTTCAAAGCCATTTCTATTTGAAACAAACACATATTCTTTCATGAATATGACCTAGTACTAAAACTAATATTTAACTATCATTAAAATGAGGAATAGGTGGGCATGTTTGTAGGATAGAAAGCCTTTAATGCTTAGACAAAGTTATAATTTACTTTGGATTACCTGAAGACTTACTGTGTCTAATAACCATCATATTTCAAATGTCCCTTTATACTTTTTGCCATATAACGATATAAGATCCCTGCGGGAATAGGCCTTCTTTGTTGCTTGGGTTCTTATCCACAGGCATTAGCACAGACCTGACATATATTAACAATTAAAATTTCTACCTACTCATCTATTTATCTATTGCCCTTTCACTTGCCATTTTTAACTGAATATCATCTATATTTATTTATTTTCTCTCTCTCTCTTTCTCTCTCTCTCTCTCTCTCTCTCTCTCTCTCTCTCTCTCTCTCTCACACACACACACACACACACACACACACACACACACACACACACACACACACACACTATCACTCTCAGTCTCTATATCTCCATCTGTTTATCTGTCTCTTCTGCCCCTTTCTCTTGGAAATTATTCAGGTCCTTGAAACTTAATTTCTCTTGAGGTCATTGAAACTTAGTTTCTCTTGGAAACTATTCAAGTGACTGGTTTAGTTTCTCTTGGAAACTATTTAGGTCCTTGCTCACATTTGTAACAGTTTCATATATTTCTTACCTGTATCTCTTTTCCAATGCACTACTCTCACTGGAGAATTTAAATGATAGGGGATGTCAGGTTCCACTTATATTTATATAATAAGGAATCAATGGTGGCAATAGATATTATGTGTGGTGAAATAAAAAGAATAAGATGTCACAATTAGTTATCTTAAGGCTTATTGGATAATATAGTATACTAGTTGTTGTTATTGACTGAATATGCAATAAAAAAATCTGAATTTTTTAATTGCGAGCTATATGATCTTGGTTTCTCCATATAGGCATAGAGTGGAAAAAAGTGTCTTGACAAAAATAGAAAACTTGGATTCATTAGGAGCCATCTACATTCAGGACCACCTGATATTTGCCTCTGAATTCTGCATTAATATAAAAGTGACATGGAAAACAGGAACAATGTGACTGAATTTATCCTATTGGGTCTTATAAAAAATCCTGAGATGCAGAGAATATTATTTTTAATCATTTTAATGACCTATATCATTACTGTGTTGGGCAATGTTCTCATTGTGATCACCATAACCTCTAGTCAGACTCTGAGTTCTCCAATGTATTTCTTCCTTTCTTTCTTGTCTTTAATTGATGCCTGTTATTCATCTTCAATTGTCCCCAAAATGCTTGCAGATTTATTATGTGAGAAGAAAACAATTTCTTTCAATGGGTGTATGACACAAGTATTTATTGAACATGTTTTGGGTGCCTCTGAGATTGTCCTCCTCATTGTAATGGCCTTTGACCGATACGTGGCTATCTGCAAACCCTTGCATTATACTACTATAATGAATCATCAATTATGTTGTGTCCTGGTGGGATTGGCCTGGATAGTTGGCTTCCTACATTCAACAGGACAAATCCTTATCACACTGTGGCTCCCATTCTGTGGACCTAATGTCATAGATCACTTTTTATGTGACATCATCCCTGTGATCCAACTTGCCTGCACAGATACCTTCATTGTTGGTCTCCTGATTGCTGCAAATGGAGGGCTAATTTCCATGATTAGCTTTATCATGTTGATGTGTTCTTATGTTATCATCCTGCACTCCCTAAAAAGTTACAGTTCTGCAGGGAGACGCAAAGCTCTCTCTACTTGTAGTTCTCACATCACCGTTGTCATCTTATTTTTTGTTCCATGCATTTTCATGTATCTTCGACCAGTGACCACTTTTCCAATGGATAAAGCTGTGACTATATTTTTCACTCTTATCACCCCCATGCTAAACCCATTTATCTACACAGTGAGGAATGCAGAAGTTAAAAATGCCATGAGAAAGTTGTGGAGCAGAAAAGTTGTTTCAGATTACAAATGACATGACATAGTAAATCTGGGTTATCCATAACTAAGAGGTGCATAAAAGCTGGTGGATCAGACAATAAAGGTGCATACAGGATCAGCACAGAAGGACAGAACAGTCCAGACAATGACTGGGTAGACCCAAGGGCAATTTATAAGGAGTTCACATATACAGTTGGGCATTCATATATTTGTGTATATAACATCAGTATGTGACAAAAGTGTGGTCTATATACTTCATGAAACTCTTTGGATTCATATTAATTGTGTAACTGGGATAAATTCTTGTGAAGATGTTCGTTATATGTAAATTAATAATTTCTACCACGAGCCTTCAGATGTGTTTATGCACCAAGGTAGATTTGCCAGGGCTGTAACATTTTTAAGCCTGGGAGAACATACAGAGGCTATCAAGAGTGTCTTCAGTACTTCATTTCTCATAGTGCATTGGTGACAACAAATGCTGCTCAATAGAAGAAAAAAAATGTATTTTCAGAAAGTGCCTAAAAGTTCTAGGATGCTATGAAGACTCCATTTGATGTAGACCATTTTGCAAGAAAGATATCAAAAATCAAATGGTTGTCAGAGTTTGGAGAACTCAAATGAGGAAACAGAAGAGAAGAAAAAGAATAAAAACAAGAGTTTGCAAACTAGAGAGATGAAGCCATTGATTTTGATCAGAATGCAAGAGGGAGGAGAGTTAATTTCTAGATACTGTATATTTCTATAAAACCAATAGTCATGGGAATCCTGATTTCAAAACTAAGACAAGAGACTTTTCATTTGCCAAGTTTCCAACTTGCCAAATGAAATTTGCTAAGCAAAGTTTCACCATATCACAAATTTGATAGTTGGAGGGAATCTCAGAAACTTCCACCTTCCAGATATTAGCTCAGAAGTTTTAAATTTATAACCCACCCCCTATGTGAAATGAGCAGGACCAAGAGATCATTATATACTTCAACAATTCTTGATCAATTCTGATGGATGTGGCCATTTTCAACAATGAGATGAACCAAATCTGTTCCAATAGAGCAGTAATGAACAGAACCAGCTACACCCAGCAAAAGAACTCTGGGAAATGACTATGAAACACTACATAGAATTCTCAATCCCTCTATTTTTGTCTGCCTGCATTTTTTATTTTTTTCACAGGCTAATTGTACACTATTTCAAAGTCCAATTCTTTTTGTACAGCAAAACAACTGTTTGAACATGTATACATATATTATATTAAATTTATACTTTAACATATTTAACATCTATTGGTCAACCTGCCATCTGCAGGTGGGGGGGAAGAGGGGAAAAATTGGAAAAAAAGGTTTGGCAATTGTCAATGCTGTAAAATTACCCATGCATATATCTGATAAATAAAAATTATAATTATTAAAAAATTATAATCCACTCCAAATCTGAGAAAATATAGTAAATTGAATTCATTTCTCTAATTTGTTCAGATGCTACTTTTACTATTTGATTCCTGTTCCCATTCTTTGTATTGCTACATGTCTTAATTAAATACTTAGTTGTTGAATTGAAGTGTCATATTGTATGGTGATGGAAAATGGATGGGATAGTAATGTGCACCAAATAGGTCAAAGAAATATAGAATGTATGAAGGGTATCTGGGTCACATAAGACCATTGTCACAAGAAGTTGGAGGATTTGTATAATTTTTTTTTTTTCGATTTGTATAAATTTTTAGGGAAATGGCCACAGAGAGGGATAAATAAGGAATTCATTATTTAAGGTAACTTTTTTTTTTTTTCCAAAAGATATATCTTCTCTAGGACATTCCTCTAAGTTTTTTTGCAATGAACATAAGTTTTAATGGAGTGGAATTGCATGGGTAATTTTTTTTTTTTTTTACAACATTATCCCTTGCACTTACTTCTATTCAGATTTTTTCCCTTCCTCTCCCAACCCCCTCCCCCAGATGGCAAGCAGTCTTATATATGTTAAATATATTACAGCATAATTTAGATACAATATATGTGTGTAGAACCGAATTTTTTGTTGCACAGGAAGAATTGGATTCAGAAGGTAAAAATAACAGTTTACATTCATTTCCCAGTGTTCCTTTTCTGGATGTAGCTGGTTCTGTCCATCATTAATCAATTGGAATTGGATTAGTTCTTCTCTATGTTGAAGAAATCCACTTCCATCAGCATACATACATCCTCGTACAGTATCATTGTTGAAGTGTATAATGATCTTCTGGTTCTGCTCGTTTCACTCAGCATCAGTTGATGTAAGTCTCTCCAAGCCTCTCTGTATTTCTCCTGTTGGTCATTTCTTATAGAACAATAATATTCCATAACATTCATATACCATAGTTTACCCAACCATTCTCCAATTGATGGACATCCATTCATCTTCCAGCTTCTAGCCACTATGAAAAGGGCTGCCACAAACATTTTGGCACATACAGGACCCTTTCCCTTCTCTAGTAGTTCCTTGGGGTATAAGCCCAGTAGTAGTATGGCTGGGTCAAAGGGTATGCACATTTTGATAACTTTTTGGGCATAATTCCAGATTGCTCTCCAGAATGGTTGGATTCTTTCACAACTCCACCAACAATGCATCAGTGTCCCAGTTTTCCCACAGCCCCTCCAACATTCATCGTTATTTGTTCCTGTCATCTTAGCCAATCTGACAGGTGTGTAATGATACCTCAGAGTTGTCTTAATTTGCATTTCTCTGATCAATAGTGATTTGGAACACTCTTTCATATGAGTGGAAATAGTTTTAATTTCATCATCTGAAAATTGTCTGTTCATATCCTTTGACCATTTATCAATTGGAGAATGGCTTGATTTCTTATAAATTAAAGTCAATTCTCTGTATATTTTGGAGATGAGGCCTTTATCAGAACCTTTAACTGTAAAAATGTTTTCCCAATTTGTTACTTCCCTTCTAATCTTGTTTGCATTAGTTTTGTTTGTGCAGAAACTTTTTAATTTGGTGTAATCAAAATGTTCTATTTTGTGATCAATAATGGTCTCTAGTTCTCCCTTGGACACAAACTCCTTCCTCCTCCACAAGTCTGAGAGGTAAACCATCCCATGTTCCTCCAATTTATTTATGATTTCGTTCTTTATGCCTAAATCTTGGACCCATTTTGATCTAATCTTAGTATGTGGTGTTAAATGTGGGTCCATGCCTAGTTTCTGCCATACTAATTTCCAGTTTTCCCAGCAGTTTTTGTCAAATAATGAATTCTTATCCCAAAATTTGGGATCTTTGGGTTTGTCAAAGATTAGATTGCTATTTTTATTCACTATCTTGTCCTGTGAACCTAACCTATGCCACTGATCAACTAGTCTATTTCTTAGCCAATACCAAATGGTTTTGGTGACTGTTGCTTTATAATATAGCTTTAAATCAGGTACACTTAGACCACCTTCTGACTTTTTTTTTCATTAGTTCCATTGCAATTCTCGACCTTTTATTCTTCCATATGAATTTTGTTGTTATTTTTTCTAGGTCATTAAAATAGTTTCTTGGGAGTCTGATTGGTATAGCACTAAATAAATAGATTAGTTTGGGGAGTATTGTCATCTTTATTATATTCGCTCGGCCTATCCAAGAACATTGAATGTCTTTCCAATTATTTAAATCTGACTTTATTTTTGTGGCAAGTGTTTTGTAATTTTGCTCATATAATTCCTGACTCTCCTTTGGTAGATATATTCCCAAATATTTGATACTATCGACTGTTATTTTGAATGGAATTTCTCTTTGTATCTCTTGCTGTTGGATTGTGTTGGTAATGTATAAAAATCCTGAGGATTTATGTGGATTTATTTTGTATCCTGCGACTTTGCTAAAATTCTGAATTATTTCTAATAGCTTTTTAGCAGAGTCTTTGGGGTTCTCTAAGTATACCATCATGTCATCTGCAAAAAGTGACAATTTGATTTCTTCATTTCCTACTCTAATTCCTTGGATCTCTTTCTCGGCTCTTATTGCCAAGGCTAGAGTTTCTAGTACTATATTGAATAGTAATGGTGATAGTGGGCAACCTTGTTTCACTCTAATGGAGTGGAATTGAATGAAAGAATATGATACCAAATGTATTTTGTCCTAAAAATGATAATGAAAAGAATATTTTATTTATTTCTTTTTTTTTTTTTTTTTTTTTTTTTTTTGATTTCTAGTTATATGGAAAGAAATAAAAAAGTCGTCAGATTCCATTTGTCATACATGGTTATGAAATGGATTTTTTATGTGCTAGTACATGCATTTTATTAACATATCTTAAATATTTTATTTGAGTTTTTCTCAATTTAAATCCCTTAGAGATATTACATGTTTATTCTGATGAAGGTAACACAGTTAAAAGCATTTCTAGTGTTCTTTTCTAAGTTAATGAAACATCCTTAAATTTTTAAAAATATTTTTAATATTTTTAACCCTTTGGGATTTAACTTGGCCTTTAAAATTAACCAAATTTCATTCAGGGCTAGCTCTAATAGATATAATAGGACTAAATTGAGAGTCATGTTATAGGGAGCAAAAAAATGTGATTCTTAAAATAAACATTTTTTTGCTCCCTATAACGATGCATACTAAAAGAAGATCTAAAATAATGTTATCTGACATTATCAAATGAAAGAAGGGTAATTTGGGGGCAATGAATTAAAAATTGTCCCTCCAAGGCTAAGTGAAATGACCAGGACCAGAAGATAATTATATACTTCAACAACAATTCTGATGGACTTGGCCCTCTTCAACAATGAAATGAACCAAATCAGTTCCAATAGAGCAGTAATGAACTGAACCAGATACACCCAGCGAAAGAACTCTGGGAGATGACTACAAACTACTAGATAGAATTCCCTCTATTTTTGTCTACCTGCATTTGATTTCCTTCACAGGCTAATTGAACACTATTTCAAAATCTGATTCTTTTTGTACAGCAAAACAACTGTTTGGACATATATACATATATTGTATTTAACATATACTTCAATATATTTAACATGTATTGGTCAACCTGCCATCTGGGGGGAAGGGGTGGGGGGAAGGAGGGGAAAAGTTGGACCAAAAGGTTTTGCAATTGTCAATGCTGAAAAATTACTCATGCATATATCTGGTAAATAAAAACTATTAAAAAAAAAAAAAAGATTAAAAGGTTCCGTAAGAGATGAGTGGTGAGAAGGTAAAGGTAAAAATATATCTATAAGTGTGTGTATGTGTAAGATATATTTATTGGGAAATTGTTTAAGAAATTACAGTTTATCAATATATACATATGTTTATAACAAGTGTAGATGTGTACTAACATCAATGCACTTGTATGTACAGACATATGTATGTGTTTTTATATACATAGACATGTATGGATAATGTATGCATCAGTAAATTAAGATAAATGCAGTTAAATGACTTGCCTAGAGTCATACAGCCACAGTCTGAGGCAGATTTGGACTCATGAAGATGACTTTTCCTACTTTCAGATCTGGCACTCTATCCACTGCATCTCTTAGTAAAACTATATCCCTACAACTGTTACTAATATTAAAGGTGATTGTGTTCTTTTTTATATCGGTGCCAATTGTTTTGGTGTGAGGAAAATTGGAATTTTTAAAATTTGTGTTTATTAGTGATTCAGAGCATTCCTCAGCCCCATATGGCTATTAGGTAGTAGGCAATCATTTTTAACTGTATATTTAAATGCTTTTACTGTACAGCTATTAGGAATTCCTCTTAAGTTTTATGTATTTGAATTAATTGTTTATAAATTTTGCATATCATAACTTTATTAGACATATCTTAATAAATCAATTATTTCGTTAAAAAAATTGTCCCTCCAAAAAATCAAAAAGAAATTCAGAGGTATAATGAGAAACATTCTTATATCAAGGAAATATTAGGATAATTTATCAAGATGAACTTTATTATTTTCTTTATTTAATTTTAAACATAAAACTGTTTTCAAAAATTATAGATAAATACTTAAAAATATGGAGTATATTTACAAATAAAAACACATATACTTGGACTACTTTATATTTTTCAAAACATGCCCTTTCAATTTGAGATTACAAATCTATAGCCACTATTTAGATATTCTACTACAAGATTCAGAACAAGAAGGAAGTTTATAGATCATTTAGTGAAATCTTTTCATTTTGCAGATTGGCAAGCTTTGTTTCAAATAGTTAAATAAATATATCCAAGGTTTCATGCTAGTAAGGGATCTGGGAGTGAAGCTCAATTAAACTCTTATTATACTACCATGTCATTCAAAAGTTCCTTTCCTGTTCTTAGTTTCCAGGGTCTCCTTATCCTGAAATGTGTGAACATTTCTACACACTTGCTTATATGTATATTATATGTAGCAATATAAACATGTGTGTGTCTATGTATGCAATATAATTTGAGCAAGAAGATTTGGGGAAATAGATTAACTCCCTGAATATATTTATAATAAAGATCTCATTATGATCATGCCATAAAAGATTGTTAACTAGTGATTATCCTTTTGCTTGAATACAATTTGGTAAAAAATATATATATATATATATATATAATTTTGTTGTTGTTATGAGGATTAGCACACAATAGGAATCATGACCTATTTTTGTTAAATAATAGAGAAAAATCAATAATTAATACCTATAGTATGAAACTATACTCATTGGGGGCAGCTAGGTGGCGCAGTGGATAGAGCACCAGCTCAGGAGGACCTGAATTTAAATTTGGTCTCAGACACTTTAACACTTCCTAGCTGTGTGACCCTGGGCAAGTCACTTAATGTAATGTTCTTGAATTGTGAGGGTCCGGTCCTCTGCTCAATTATAATCCTTCTCTGGGAGGAGATCTGTAAAATCTTTTCCTTCTGTGCACTGGTTTCTTGGGAGCTCTGAATCTCCTCTTGCTCTTGTCCTTTCAGCCCAGAGTCAATTTTCTCAGACCAATGCTGCCCTTCTTTTATCCTCCCAGAGGATGGGCATAGGATAACGCAAGGGCTTCTGGGAAACATTACTTCAACCAATGAACTTGCTCCTCTTAAAATTCCTAAGGGGTAAACTCCCTTTAAAGGCCCGAACCAAAGGTCTGAGCCAGAGGACTGTCAAGTCAACCTGAGTTCTCACCTTGTCACTGTCCAGACAACCTGAATTCTCACCTGGTAATCCTAACAACTTAACTCCAGCCTCAGAAAACAAACAAACAAACAAACAAACAAACAAAAACAAAAAACAAAAAACACTATTCTCACTAATAAGGAACTACTATGTTGCTTTTTCCTTCTCATTTTATAGTCCTCTCTATATATTCACTTTCTTAAAGTTTTAAAATTTATTATCAGTTAGCTCTGATTAGCTCCCATGTTAATTTTATTGCTTTTGGCTAATTTTACTATGATTTACTCTTTTTCATTTTCAAAGTTGGTAATATTAGTTTCTGTTCCTTTATTTTTTTTACCAAATCATTTGTTTTTTAATTATACTTTCCAGTACTTGGATTGCTTTGCTACCTCTTCTCTGCCTATTACATTTCTAGATTGCTTCTGTCACTTTTTAAAAGACTATGTTCCATAGCTCTGTGTTCATCTCTGCTACAAAACAAGTATCAAAATTTCCTTAGTCATGAATACCCATACATTACAAATCTGAGTGTTCATTA
This sequence comes from Sminthopsis crassicaudata, assembly GCF_048593235.1. NCBI lineage: Eukaryota > Metazoa > Chordata > Mammalia > Dasyuromorphia > Dasyuridae > Sminthopsis > Sminthopsis crassicaudata. The sequence goes on from NC_133622.1 coordinate 238,468,794, forward strand.
TTGAAATTGCAAAATTGACCATAACAGCTTTCAAAAAATATCTTAAAAAAGTTATATGTTGGGGACCTTCACTTTGTGGCAGTAAAAAGATGGACAATTTCTCACCAAAAATGAGGAACACATGATTAATTGATCAAAAATGTGCAAAAAATTGGAATTTAGGAACAAATAGACATAGTTTCACTAGACTATAGTAGTGGATGTTTAGCTGCTAAACTAGATTACACTAGTGGATGTTTGGCTTTGCTCACTGTAACCCAAAAGTGATTTGCTTCTGACATGAAATAGTGAAAATATAAGAAAGAAATCAAATGAACTTTTATTGGGGGGTCTAATTTCAAGCAAAATAAGCATTGACCAAATGAATAAACTATATTGTTTATCTAACAGAAACACAGGAGGTTTAGAATGGCAATTCAAAACCATGTTACATCCAGAAGAAAATAGAATAGGGCCATATAGATGGATGTGTTTTTAAATTCTTCCTTTGAAACATACTGATTTTGATCATTTAATCTTTTGGTATCTTGGACAAGTCACTAAGATTTAAATTACAGAGATATTTCCATTGATAAGAGTTTCCTCGTTCAGGAACTGACTGTACCAAAGAAACATCTTGTACCTATATCTATATGTTGTAATATGTGTGGTGTATTATTCTGTGTGTGTGTGTGTGTGTGTGTGTGTGTGTGTGTGTGTGAGAGAGAGAGAGAGAGTATCTGTGTGTTTATGAATGCTTGTGCATGAATTTATGTGCATATGTTTCTTTATAGCTGAGTTGAGGGCATTGGCTATGGTAAACATATCCATCAATCTGAGGTTCGGCCCTAATAAAACTAACAATAAAATAATAATTTATGACCAATATAGCATTTTAGGATTTTCAAAATGTTTTATATCTCTTAATGCTACTTTATCATAACCCTTTTACATATTCTTATTTTGTTTTATTATTTTTTTTTAATATTACAAATGAATAGATTAAGTCCAAGAGAAGCTATATATTTGCTAAGTATTATAATTCTGGTCAGTTTCTCTGGTAGAATTTTAACTCCAATATTTTTTTTTTTTCTTAGAACTTCAAGTTGTCATTTCTAAATATACTTAAAAAACAACCAAGTTAACTCAGAAATTTGGTGGTCATACAATTTACTTATGCCTTTATATCTCTTGCTATTTAAATGTAAAGCAATTAAAATGAAGTTAACTATTTATTTCAAAAATTAAATATTTAAGTCCTTATTACACATAACACACTATTTTAGGAGTCCTAAAGGCGTTACAATGTAACAAAGGGGATATGATATGTACTCAAATAAATAAGTCGTGAGTTTGTTGCTGTTCAGTCCTTCAGTAGTGTCTATTTGTGATCCCATGGATCCTTCACTATCTTCGAAAATCTGTCCAAGTTGATGATCACTCTGTTTCCATGACTCTATCTATGATTCTCATCTTCTGCCTTCCCCTTTTCTTTTTGCCTTTGATCTTAACCAGCATCAGGACCTTTTCCAATGAATCCTGTCTTCTCATTATGCGCCCAACTTATTTAAGTGTCAGCTTCATATTTGTCTTTGTAGTGAATAGTTGTTAATCTGTTTAAATATTGACTGATTTGATCTCTTTGCTATTCAATAGACTTTCAAAAGTTTTGTTCAACACCACAATTTGAAAGCCCTACTTCTGCAGCCCTTAAATTTCCTTATAAGCCCACTCACATACATTACTATTGTGGAAAAAGCAAAACTATGAAAAAAGAACAATTCTGACTGCAAGAAATTTTATTGGCAAAGTCCTGCCTTTGCTTTTTTGTATGCTGTTTACATTTGGCATAGCTTTCCTTCTAAGAAGTATCATCTCTTAATTTAAGTGTTTTGTATTTTTTTTTCTTAATTATATGTAACCTAATTTTTAACATTCATTTTTAAAAATTTAAAAATATTTACTTCCTTTCCCTTTTCCCTCTTTGAAAAGACAACATCTTCATAAATACTATACACATATATTATATATATACATATATGTACAGTAAGGCATATCATATATGCATATCAGACATGTTGCAAAAGAAAAAAAGAAAACATGATTTTTTTTTAAAGTATGTTTCAATCTGTATTTAAATGCCATGAGTTTTTTTTTTCTTGAGTTGATATGATTTTTCATTATGGGTCTCTTAGAATTGTCTTCGATCATTATATTCTGAGAATACTAACTCATTCAGCATTAAATATTATACAATGTTGCCATCACCATGTACAATGTTCTCTTGGTTCTGCTCATTTCACTTTATATCAGTTCATGCAAGTCCTCCCAAGTTTCAGTAAAGGCCTCCAACTCATTTTTATAGCTCAATAGCATTCCATGGCACTCTTATGTCACAACTTGTTCAAGCATTCCCCACTAATGGGCATATTATCATTGAATTCAAAGAGAATTGATATAATTATTTTGTACATATAAGTCATTTTTCCTTTTTCTTTCATCTCTTTGGAGTACAGATCTAGTAGTGGTATAGCTGGGTGATTAGTGTGTATTGTTTTATAATCCTTTGGATATATAAACTCAGATTTTTTTTTTTCAGTTCTGCACATATATATTGTACCTAGGATATACTATAACATATTTAATATGTATGGGAATGCCTGCCATCTAGGGGCCGGGGTGGAGGAAAGGAGGGGAAAATTCATAACAGAAGGGAATACAAGGGATAATGTTGTAAAAAATGTTATAATTATAAAATTAATAAAAAAAGAAAAAAAGAAATAGGATGGGCAAGCAAGAAAAAAAAAAAACTCAGATGTCTTTGACTCATTTTTGAAAATGCTTTGTTCTCTTCTAGACAAGCAAGATGGAAAAGCTCCAATATTTCAGAACTTTCAAAGTACTACAATAGTGTTTACTTAGACAATAAGAACAATTACATGTTCACCAAGTTTATCTAATTAGACTTAAATGCTCCTGAGAACTCATTATCTGCCATAGTTGAAGACATTTCAAAAAAACTTACTCTACAAAACAACACCTGTTCTGACTCCAGAGAAAGACATTTTCCAAAGATTCCCTTGAAGATTATACTTATCAATCAAGAGAATTGTATCTGAATTATTCAACTCTTCATGGGTGACATCTTCACTTCTCTCTGCTGACTATAACTATGTCATAGTCAGCTGGGTACCTAAGCTGTGTACCTAGCCTAGCTGAATACAAAGGGCTCAAAGGTGAGACTTAAGGACTGACAAATGTAATATTTTTTAAATTTCTGGATTGAAGGAGAATTTGGCCAGACCTTTTAAAAATGACTGAGTAGACATGCCGGTGGTGATATACAATATCACCTCTGAATATTTACTATGCTTTTTTTTTTTTTCCAATGTGGGTTTCCCTGTCATTCTGTTCAATAATGTTAGCTGTTCATCAGGTGGTCAAGATGTATGAATGGATATGTATATAAATGTACTTTGAAAGAAGAGTTCATAACCCTTATAAGCAATGTAATTTCTTTAATTTATAGAGTTTTTTAAAAAATATTTTAGTACCCATATGCCTCTCCTCCTAGAAATGACTATTTTTAACCACCATCAGTACCAACACCACTACCACTCCATGCAAATTTATAATTCTACTCTAAACAAATGCATTTGTGCATCTTTGCCATATTACTCAGTGATATGTGTGTGTGTGTGTGTGTGTGTGTGTGTGTGTGTGTGTGTGTGTGAGAGAGAGAGAGAGAGAGAGAGAGAGAGAGAGAGAGAGAGAGAGAGAGAGAGAGAGAAAGAAAGAGAGAGAAAGAGAGAGAGAGGAAGAAAGTCAGACAGATAGAAACATAGACACACAGAACCACAGAGTCAGAGAGACAGAGAGATACGAAGACAGAGACAGAGAGAGACAGAGAGAGTCAGAGAGAGAGAGAGAAAGAGAGAGAGACAGAGACAGATACAAAGACACAAATACAGAGAAAGACAAAGACAGGGAATGCTTAGGGGGTAGGGGGTAGAGGGAGGAGAAGAGCTGATTCACATCCTCTGTCTTGGTCACCTTGAGAAGTTGTACTTTCTCCATCTCTCTTATATCACCTATACAATCAAGAAGGTCAAATTTTTCTATCTGTAGTGACTATAGAATTTCAAGACAGAAGAGTACTTAAAAGTCATTTAGTCATTTAATAGATAATGAAATTGAAACCCAGAGTAATGAAATAATTTTTTTACACAGATACAAAGTAGAGCATTATTTCAAGCCAAGGCTTCTAACTTGTATCCCAGTGTTTTTTTTTGTTTGTTTGTTTGTTTGTTTTTTCACTGTAATGAAAGGATTTTGCAAATTATTTATATTTATATTTTATATTATGTTATATTTAGACAAAATATAACAAAACTAAGAAAAGCCAGTAGTTAGTCAGAGTTATTGTTTTGAACTTCTATACACTGTTCTATTCATTGAAATAGACTTGTTTGGAAACCAAATGTAGAATTTTTAAAATGTCTAAAATACTTCTATTTCTATCTTTTGAAATGACCATGAATCTGATCATGATTGGTGTGCAGATGATTCTTGTTTCATTTCTTTGTGAAAGTCAGAAAAAATGTTTTTGGTGAAAAAGTTCATTTTAATTATATCCTGCTTTGGGAAAAAAATAGATAAATGATTTAAAGAATTTATTGCTTGATTAGATAATTTTGTTTTCCCAGGTAGTAAGCAGTAGCTAAAAGACAGCATGGAGCGGGAAGAAGCTATTGAAGATAAGGGAGAGCAGAGAGAAAGTCTGAAAACAAGCAGTCTTGACAAGAAAGGAGTGGAGTTATAGGCTGAGGATTTGTCCAGTGGATATGACTGTTGATTCAGAAAATGCTATAGAACATCATTAAAAACCTGTTAGAGTTCAGAACAGAGGTAGGTAGGTGTCAGAGTGGAAAGAGTGTCAGTCATGGATTCAGAAAGACTCGTAATGCTGAGTTCAAAACTATTCTCAGACCCTTAAAAGTTGTGTGAAACCAAGTAAGTCATTTAATCAAGAGTGCCGCAGTTTGCTCATCTGTAAAATGATCTGGAGAAAGAAATAGCAAACCATTCTTGTATCTTTGCCAAAATCATCCAGCAAAATTAGGTCATAAAGAGTGGGACATGATGAAATGACTGAACTACGACAACAAAATGCATGTAAGTCTTATATAAATAATTAATATTTAGACATTTAGATATTTAATTAATTAATTTAGACATTTAATTAATATTTAGACAGTTTGGAAAAACAAATCAGTGAATAATTATAAAAAAGGAATAACAATTTAGTATTTACGTAATATATTTCTTGCTTATATTATCATATTTAAAATTATTTTAAGTAGGAAAAAATTTTTGTGAAAAAATAATTTTTATGATAGATTTTAGTGTTGTAATCGTGTATAAAATGGTTTTTCACATATGTTCCTCATGATTTTGTGATTAAAATTATTAAATTGTGGTTGAAAACTCAGTAGATGATGACAGTTCTATTTTGTACATATTCAAATAAAGAAAAACATAATAATGAGCTGCTAATTTTACTTCTGAAACATCCTGAAAATTGGCAGATTTCTCTGTTTTCTTTTTCACAATTACATTAACACTTTCATATCCCTGGGGTTCTATACAACTCAAAGAAATGCTTGCTTCCAATGACCTGGAAGCAAGAGATTTTTTTCTGTGCATTTTTTTTTTTTTTTTTTTTTTTACAAATAGACCAATAACAAGACATTTTAAGATGTGTAAAGCACATAATCTTATTTAATGTATGAAACACTGGAAGTTTATTCTAAATGTATAGATGAAACATGTTAAGATATATTAAATAACTTTCCTATGCAACTGATAAATGACTGAGGCACTATTTGCATTGTCTATTAGAGTACAAGTCTATCTACTATAGCTAATCATTAGCTGGTGGATTAGTTTCTTACTTTTAGGTGAGGGATTATGTTGCAGAATTCTCATCAAGGTTAAGCTAAGAGTAGGGATAAATTAGTAGCATTTTTAATCCTTTATTATATAAGTTTATTATAAAACTCATATAATATTATACCTAAGAGATTCTATAAAGCAAAACTCTTTAACAAATGAGGAAACTGAGATGCAGGGAGATTAATTTTGTATCTCAAGATTTCAATCCTAGCTAATTGCAGAAACAAGTCCTTCATTTTATTCCTCTAATTTTAAGTCCAGTGCATTATCCATTGAAATTAATTAAGTGTTGTAATTGTGAACAGTGCCATAGAATAAAGGCAGTGGGGTTATAGAAGAGGAGTGGAAGAAGAATGATGAATAAAAAGGAAGGAAAAAAAAGCTCTCCCAACTTTAGGATTTAGAGAACAATACAGTGCATTGGAAAATGAATGATTACTTACTGTTCTGTAATGTAAATATTTTGTCTTTTGGTGGATACATTTAATAATTACATATGTTTTTCATTGACCATAATTCTTTTAAAAATGTAATACAGGAGTCAGCTAGATAACACAGTGGATAGAGCCCTGGTCCTAAAGTCAGGAGGACCTGAGTTCATATCTGGCCTCAGACACTTAAACTTTCTAGCTGTGTGACCATAGGCAAGTCACTTAACACCAATTGCCTTAACAACAAAAAGAAAAAGAAAGAAAGAAAGAAAGAAGGAAACAAAGAAAGAAAAAAAGAAAGAAAGAAAGAAAGAAAGAAAGAAAGAAAGAAAGAAAGAAAGAAAGAAAGAAAGAAAGAAAGAAAGAAAGAAAGAAAGAAAGAAAGAAAGAAAGAAAGAAAGAAAGAAAGAAAGAAAGAAAGAAGGAAACAAAGGAAGGAAGGAAGGAAGAAAGAAAAAAGGAAGGAAGGAAGGAAGGAAGGAAAGAAAGAATGAAAGGAAGAAAGAAAGAAAGAAAGAAAGAAAGAAAGAAAGAATGAAAAAGAAAGAAAGAAAGAAAGGAAGGAAGAAAGAGAGAGAGCGAGAGAGAGAGAGAGAGAGAGAGAGAGAGAGAGAGGGAGGGAGGGAGGGAGGGAGGAAGGAAGGGAGGGAGAGAAGGAGGGAGGGAGGAAGGGAGGGAGAGAAGGAGGGGGGAGAGAAGGAGGGAGGGAGAGAAGGAGGGAGGGAGGAAGGAAGGAAAGAAGGAAGGAAGGAAGGAAGAAAGAAAGAAAAGAAGAGGGAAAAGAAAAGAAAAGTAATACAATCTTCCTGATTCTTTTTCTCAGTTTTTGTTTTGTTTTTCACCATGATTTCATTAATGTAAACACATCAATGTTTATTTTCCTTTTATTACAAAAAACAACGTAAATTTAAAAAGTGATTTGAGAATCAGAGATCTTGCATTCCAGTTACAACTCTATATATTACTTATAATTTTGTATTATCTTATTTAAATGATTTGGCATTTAATTTCCTCATCTGTAAAATGAAGTTAGACCTTTTCACTTCTAAGATTCCTATGAGCTCTCAAATCATGATTCTATGATCTTTGTCCCTTTGAGAATCTGGCTGTGGTACAGACCTTATTAATTAGATGTGTATTCTACTCTTTTTAGGTAGGCTGGTTTTCCGTGAATTCTTCCCTTCCTGAATGGAATACTCTGACTCTCCAAACAATGTGACTGAATTTATCCTCCTGGGACTTACACAAAACCCACAGCTGCAGAAAATACTCTTTATTGTATTTTTAGTTATCTTTCTCTTCACTGCATTGGCCAACCTGTTCATTGCAGTCACCATTGCTCTAAGCCCTACACTCTCAGCTCCCATGTACTTCTTTCTCACTTTTTTATCTTTTATTGATGCCTGCTATACATCAGTTCCCACCCCCAAGATGATAATTGACTTGCTATATCACAGAAAAACTATCTCCTTCAATAGCTGTCTCACTCAGCTATTTGTTGAACATTTTCTTGGGGGCTCTGAGATCATCCTTCTCATCGTCATGGCCTATGATCGCTATGTTGCCATTTGTAAGCCCTTGCACTACATGACTATTATGAGGCCTCGAGTGTGCTGTTTATTGATAGTAGTGGTCTGGGTGGGGGGCTTGGTACATGGCACTGCCCAGATCCTCTTCATCATCCATCTACCCTTCTGTGGCCCCAATGTCATTGACCACTTCATGTGTGACCTGTTCCCATTGCTAAAACTTGCCTGCACTGACACTAATATGCTGGGGATAATTGTTTCTGCTAACAATGGAGTCATGTGCATATTGATTTTTTCCATGCTTCTTGTCTCCTATACAGTCATCTTATGCTCCTTAAAGACACACAGCTCAGAAGGGCGACGCAAAGCCCTCTCTACCTGTGGCTCCCATTTTCTTGTGGTAGTCCTGTTCTTTGCGCCCTGTATCTTCACCTACACACGACCTGTACGTACTTATGAGATTGACAAACTAGTCACTGTTTTTTATGCCATTTTTACCCCCATGTTAAATCCTATAATTTACACAGTGAGGAACACAGAAGTGAAAAATGCCATGAGAAATTTGCTTAAAAAAAGAGTCACTTCTACTTCTCAATGATTTGAGGGGAATAATTGCATTTGCCCAAATATTATAACATATAGTAAGTAATCATGGAAGGATTATCTGATTTAAAAAAAATAAAAAGGAATTGGAGGTTCATAGCACAAAATGAAGTTTTATGGATATGTAGGGTTGTGAAGTGGGACACAAACCATGGCATTCTAAAATTATAGTTCTGTATTGTAAATTATCCAATTGTTACTAGTTGTATTAAAAAGATTAATAAAGCTGAGAGTTATTTAAAGAATCATTTTGGCCAATTCCCTTATTTCAAAGTTAAGAAAACTGAAACCTAGAATGATGTTTCCCACTCAAAAGGAAGGAGTTAGGAAGGGGCATGAATTAGCATGATGACTTTCAAAAATCACTGTTCAACTCTAGAGCTTTCTTTTTTAATTTTTTTCCTTGTATATGTCCTGGCACATAATAAATACTTTCAGAATGCTTGATAGTGGTAGAATAGAATGGTTTCAGAAGAGGGAGAAGTGAAAATTGTATTAGCTTCATCCTGGATAAATAGGACAATAGTATTAGTGCTATTTGAGAAGCAAAATGTTTAAGTAGAAAGATCACTACTTTTGAACTTGGGTTCCAATCTCATGCCTGCTATTTGCTATCCCTATGACCTTGGGCAAAGATTTTATCTTTCTAGTTTGAACTAAATGATCCTATGAACACTTTGAAATTATGCTATGTAGGATTATTTAAAAAGGAGAACTTTATAACTAGCCACTAGTTTTTGAATGATAATTTTTATTTTGTGCTGGCAAACTAGTAGAAAAGAGGGTAGAAGTCCTTGGGTGGTATTCAGGGGTAGATCTTAGTAATAAGAGCCTCTAACATGTAAAGGGCAAGATACATGAATCTCCCACAAAATCTTTTTTTTCCCCATAAAGCAAATCAAAAAATTCATTCACAGCAAATGCATCCTGTTTTCTTTAAACAGTCTCATTTAACTTCCATTAAATTGAAATGATAGTGTTTTTTCAAGTCATCAAGTAAAAAGTGTGGCCTTATTCAGCATTTTTTTTTTTCAAGAGAGCAGCAAACCTTTCTGAAATGCATAGTCAATCATCTAGGATAGGGTTATTTCCACAGCTAGCCCAAATCTATTCTGGTATTATTTAGAGGTGGAAGGCTGAATTACCCAAAGAAGAAGATTAGAAACTGAAGATATGATGTTAAAATCTTGAATATATGTCTTACTACCTCTATAAATTTAGACAAATAACTTTCTTCTCTTTAGCTCTCACTTTTCTCAATTGCAAAATTAAGGTTGTGAACTAGTCACTATATTTGTTACCTTTCTTACACTGTGAGACAATGGGAATAGTTTTATATGAGTATCCAAGCAATGGCACATACACTTGTCTCTAGTGTAAGCATTGGATATTTGTTACACATTTTACATATGTTACATACATGCAATGAATGTTTCTCATGTCTGGAATTCACAGTGTGCTTCAAGAATGATTTTTTAAAAGCAACAACAAAAAGCAAGCAAGCAAAGAAACAAAAACAATTCCTAACTGGAAGTATTGGTTATATATGTAAATATATGTGTGTGTGTGTGTGTGTGTGTGTGTGTGTGTGTGTGTGTGTATATACACATATATTTATATATACACATATATATACATATATATATGTAAGCATACACACACTCATTCACACATACATACATACATAAATACGATTGGTTTTTATATAACTACTTTCCTGAATATCTAATTATACAATATCTCTCTTCAATCCATAAAGCCTTCCTTTATTATGAATAAATGAGAAATGAGATGAGAAACAAAGGAGAAAGAAATGCAGTTAGAGACAGAGAGAAACAAATATTTAGAAATAGCAACAGATAGAAACAGAAAGAGAGACAGAGAAACTTTGAGACACATCAAGAGATACAAAGAGACAGATAGAGATAGAGAAAAAATAACAGAAATATAAGTGATAGAGATATATAGAAAGAGAGAGACAGATAGACAGAGATATAAGGTGAATTAGGGATAGAAAGAGACAAAGACAGAGAAAGACAGATTTAGAGACAAAAGAAAGATACAAATAGAAAGACAGAGATAAAGACAGAGGCAGAAAAAAGATAGAGACAGAGACAGATGAGAGAGAGAAGCAGACAGAGAGAGAATCAGAGGCAGATGAAAGACAAATAGAAAGAGACAGAGGGTGAGAGAGACTAACCTAAAGTAATAATACAATAGAAACTGGATAATTGACAATAAGGAAGTATAATTTTAGAATGCCATTAGCCTCCCACTCTACAATTCTACATATCGATATAAGTTAAATTGTCAACCATTGAGTCCCAGAAGAATTCTAGACCTAGCCAAGATTATCCAGCACCAGAAGTCAATAAGCAGAACTGCCCCAGGGCAAACAAAAGTGCTGATGCTCCTTTGTGTTAGAAGTAGACTAAAAAAGTTTAAAAATGAGAAAAACAAAACAAAACAAAACAAAACAAAAACAAAAACAAAAAAACAAAAAGAACTCTAACCATAGACAACTTTTATAGCAAGAAAGAAGAATAGATCTCAAATTCTGAAGTTCCTAAAGGCTAATCAACTCCAAATGAAGCCTCAAAAAAAATATGAACTGGTCCACATTTCAGAAGGCTTACTTGAAAAATTGCATAAAGAATCTTAAAAGAGTTAGAAGAAAAATGGGGAAAGGAAATGAAATCTTTGCAAGAAGGGATGGGAAAAGCATATAGCTCCCTATAAAACAGATTTGATGAAATGGAAAAAGCATATAACATATAAATATATATTATATATATGTAATATATATATATATAACATATATATATATATATATACATACACACACACACACACACACACACATATATATATATATGTATATATATATATATATATATATATATATATATATATATATATATATATATATATATATATATACATATAAGTACAAAATAGTAATGAAAAAGATACCATTTCATGAAAATTTGTGAAATGGAAAAAAAATGCAATGAGCAAAACAATTCAATTGGTCAAATACAAAAGGAGCTAAAAAAGGTAAGTCAAAAAAATAATGCACTAAAATTTAAAATTGAACCAATGGAAGTGAATGACTCAATAAGACTTTAACAATCAGTTGATCAAAAACAAAAGCAAACCAAAAAAAAAGAAAAATTAGAAGAAAATAAAAAATATCTCCAGGAAAAACAGCTGACTTGGAAAATAGATTTAGGAGAGACACTCTAGGGATTAGTTGACTTCCTGAAAGCCATGATGAAAAATAGAATCTAAACATTATCTTATAGGAAATCAAAAAGGAAAATTGCCCTGATGTTCTAGAATCAGAAGGTAAATAGTCATTGACAGAATTCACCTCCTGAAAGAGACCCCAAAATTAAAACCCCAAGGAATATCATGACTAAATTTCAGAATTATCACACCAAGGAAAAGTTACTGCAATAAGCCAGAAAGAAACAATTTAAATACTTAGGAGCCACAATTAGGATTACCCAGAACTTAACAGATTGCACCTTAAAAGATCGAAGCACCTGGAATTTGATATTCTGAAAGGCAAAGGAATTTGGATTACAGCTAAGAATAAGCTACCCAGCTTAAAAGGAGCATTATCTTTCAGGGAAGAAGATGGATGTTTAATAACATAGGTGAATTTCATCTCTTTCTAATGAAAAGATCAGAACATCACAAAAATGTTGATCTCCAAACACAGAATTTAAGAGAAGCAAAAAAAATGTGAAAAGGAAAGAACACTTGAGAACTATATTTCTATTATGGATATAGTTAGAGAATGTGTGTATATTTGATTTTATTGTGATAATATGAAAAAGAAACTAGAAGTAGAAAGGGGATCATACTGGAAAAAGAGGGAAAAGGAGGTAAACTAAATTACATCTCACAAAGAGGCTAAGAAGACCAATTACAATTGAGGGGAAGAAGGGAGAGAGATTAGCATTGTATGAATCTTACTCTCATCATATTTGGCTCAAAGAGAGAATATGACATATTTGGCTTTACAGAGAAACTTGTCTCACCTTATGGAGAAGTGAGAAGGGACAGGGGAAAAGAAAGAGAAAGACTAATACAAGGGGAAACAAGTATTAGAGGAAAGATGTAAAAAGGGAGGCAAAGTTCTAAAAAGGAAGAACTCTTTGAGGTTGGTGGGCATCAGAAGCAAAATACTTGTGAGAAGGGTAGGGGGAAAGGAAAGAGAAAAGAATAACTTAGGATAAATATTATGACAGGAAAATACAGAATTAGTTATTTTAAGTGTGAATGTGAATGTCATGAACTCTCCTATAAAACAGAAGAAGATAGCAGACTGGATTAAAAGCAAAAATCTTACAATATGTTTTTACAAGACACACATTTAAAGCAGAGAGATACATACAAAGTGAAAGTAAAGGGCTGAAGCAGAATATTTTATGCTTCAAGTGAAGTTAAAAAAAAAAAAAAAAAGTAGGGCTAGTAATCCTGATCTCTGATCAAGTAAAAGCAAAGGTAGGTCTAATAAAAAGAGATAAGGAAGGAGCCTAAATTTGACTAAAGAATATCGTAAATAATGAGCAATATCAGTACTAAACATATATTTTTGGAAAAAATTGAATGGACACAGAAAATAGCTTACTTTTTCTCAGCAGCTGATGGAACTTATATGAAAATTGACTCTGTATTTGGGCACAAAATCATCAAAATCAAATGCAGAAAGGCCGAAATACTAAATACATTTTTTTCAGATCATAATGAAATAAAAATCACATTTAATATATGGCAAGGAGAAGATAGACCAAAAAAATATTTGGAAACTAAATAATCTAATCATAAAGAATGAAGGGATGAAACAACAAAATCATAGACACAATCAACAACTTTATCTAAGAGAATGATAATAATGACACAACATACCAAAATTTTGTGGGATGCAGGCAAAGGAAATTTCATATCTCCAGAAGCTTATTTATGTAAAATAAATAAAATGTCTATCAATGAAGTGTGCTGAAAAAGCTAGAAAAAGAACAAATTGAAAACCCTCAATTAAATACCAAATTTGAAATTCTGAAAACAAAAGGGGAGATTAATAATACTGAAAATTTAAAAAAAATTATTGAATTAATAAATAAAACCAAAAGTTGGTTTTATGTGAAAAAATGAACAAAATACATAATTTAGTTAATTTGATTAGAAAAAGGGGGAAAAAAAGAAGAAAATCAAATTGTTAGTCTCAAAAATGAAAAGGAAGAACTTTCCACCAATAAAGAATAAATTAGAGCAAAAGAGTTATTTTGCCCAACAATATGCCAACAAATTTGATATTCTATTTTTTAATTTTTTTTTATTTTAATTTTTTTAATTTTATAATTATAAATTTTTTTGACAGTATATATGCATGAGTAATTTTTTTTATAATATTATCCCTTGTATTCATTTTTCCAAATTTCCCCTCCCTCCCTCCACTCCCTCCCCTAGATGACAGGCAATCCCATACATTTTATATGTGTTACAGTATATCCTAGATACAATATATGTGTGTAAATCCAATTTTCTTGTTGCAAGTTAAGTATTAGATTCGAAAGGTATAAGTAACCTGGGAAGACAGACAGTAGTGCTAACAATTCACATTCATTTCCCAGTTTTCCTTCTCTGAGTGTATTGTTTCAGTCCATCATTGATCAACTGGAAGTGAGTTGGATCTTCTTTATGTTGAAGATATCCACTTCCATCAGAATACATCTTCATACAGCATTGTTGTTGAAGTGTACAGTGATCTTCTGGTTCTGTTCATTTCACTCAGCATCAGCTCATGTAAGTCTCTCCAAACTTTTCTGAATTAATCCTGCTGGTCATTTCTTACAGAGCAATAATATTCCATAACCTTCATATACTATAATTTACCCAACCATTCTCCAATTGATGGACATCCATTCATCTTCCAGTTTCTAGCCACTATGAAAAGGGCTGCCACAAACATTTTGGCACATACAGGTCCCTTTCCCCTCCTCAGTATTTCTTTGGGATATAAGCCCAATAGCAGAAATGCTGGATCAAAGGGTATACACAGTTTGATAACTTTTTGGGCAAAATTCCAGATTGCTCTCCAGAATGGCTGCATTCTTTCACAGCTCCACCAACAATGTATTAGTGTCCCAGTTTTCCCACATCCCCTCCAACATTCATCATTATTTGTTCCTGTCATCTTAGCCAATCTGACAGGTGTGTAGTGGTATCTCAGAGTTGTCTTAATTTGCATTTCTCTGATCAGTAGTGATTTGGAGCACTCTTTCATATGAGTGGATATAATTTCAATTTCATCATCTGAGAATTGTCTGTTCATATCCTTCGACCATTTATCAATTGACAAATGGTTTGATTTCTTATAAATTAGGGTCAGTTCTCTATATATTTTGGAAATGAGTCCTTTATCAGAACCTTTAATACTGTAAAAATATTTTCCCAGTTTGTTGCTGCCCTTCTAATCTTGTTTGCATTAGTATTGTTTGTACAGAACTTTTTAGTTTGATGTAATCAAAATCTTCTATTTTGTGATCAATAATGATATCTAGTTTTTTCTCTAGTCATAAATTCCTTCCTCCTCCACAGGTCTGAGAGGTAGACTATTGTCTGTTCCTCTAATCTATTTATGATCTCATTGCTGCTTTAGCTGCATCCCACAGATTTTGGTATGATGTCTCATCATTGTCATTATCTTGGGTGAAATTATTAATTGTTTCTATAATTTGTTCTTTCACCCAGTCATTCTTTAAGATGAGATTATTCAGCTTCCACTTACTTTTTGGTCTATTTACCCCTAACTTCTTACTGAATGTAGATTTTATTGCATTGTGATCTGAGAAGAAGGCATTTATTATTTCTGCCTTCCTACATTTAATTTTGAGATCTTTATGTCCTAATATATGGTCAATTTTTGTATAGGATCCATGAACTGCTGAGAAGATAGTATATTCCTTTCTATTGCCATTCAGTTTTCTCCAAAGGTCTATCATACCTAGTTTTTCTAATGTTCTATTTACTTTTTAATTTTCTTTCTTATTTGTTTTGTGGTTTGATTTGTCTAAATCTGAGAGTGCAAGGTTGAGATCTCCCACTATTATAGTTTTACTGTCTATTTCTTCTTGCAATTCTCTTAACTTTTCCTTTAGAAAGTTAGATGCTATACCACTTGGTGCATATATGTTTAGTATTGATATGGCTTCATTATTTATGCTACCTTTCAGCAGGATATAGTTTTCTTCCTTATCTCTTTTAATTAGATCAATTTCTGCTTTTGCTTGATCTGAGATAAGGATGGCAACCCCTGCTTTTTTGGCTTTACCTGAAGCATAATAGATTCTGCTCCAAACTTTTACCTTGACTCTGTATGTATCTCCCTGCTTTAAGTGTGTTTCCTATAAACAACATATTGTAGGGTTCTGACCTTTGATCCAGTCTACTATTCATCTCCGTTTGATGGGAGAGTTCATCCCATTCACATTTACAGTTCAAATTACTAATTCTGTATTTCCTGCCATCATACTATCCCCTGATTATGCTATTTTCCCTTGACCCCCCTGAAACTCTTCCCCAATATTTAATTTATAGACCCCACTTGTGACAAACAGCCCTCCCTTTTTAGTATCCCTCTCTGATCCTTTTAAGACCTTTCCCTTTTCTTGTACCCTTCCCTTATTCCCCTTTTCCTTTTCCCTTTTCCTCTCCTCCCTTTTAATGAGGTGAGAAAGAATTCTCTGTAAAACAAATATGTCAATTATTACTCTTTGAGCCTACACTGATGAGAGTAAGATTCACACAATGTTTCTCCCCCTCTCTAAATTCCCTCAGATGTGGTAGATTTTCTATGCCTCTTCCTGGGGTGTAGTTTCCCTCTTTTTATCACTCCTTCCCCCTTTTTCTGATACTACCCCCTTCCCTTTACTACTCCCCTTTTTTATATCAGCAAAATCAAATTATCTATGCAGACTTTCTGTATATCCACAACAGAGATACAGTTTTCAAGAGTTCTTTTTACCTTTTTCTGCTTCTCTTAAGTCTTGTGGATGTAGATCAAATTTTTTAGTTTAAGTCTGGTGTTTTTTTGTTTTTTTTTTTCATAGAAACAAATGGAATTCCTCTTTTTTATTAAATGACTATCTTCTTCCATGGAAGAAAATGCTAAACTTAGCTGGGTAGTTTATTCTTGGTTGCAATCCTTGATCTTTTGCCTTTTGAAATATCAGGTTCCAGGCCCTTCAATCTTTTAATGTGGAGGCAGCCAGATCTTGAGTGACCCTTATTGTGGCACCTTGATATTTGAATTGTTTTTTTTCTAGCTGCTTGCAATGTTTTTTCCTTTGTTTGGTAATTCTGCAGCTTAGACACAATGTTCTGTGGAGTTCTTTTTTTAGGGTCTTTTTCAGAAGGTGTTCGATGAATTTTTTCAATACCTATTTTCCCTTCTGTTTCTATTATCTCTGGACAATTCTCTTTAATAATTTCCTGTAAAATAGAATCTAGGCTCTTTTTTTGATCATAGTTTTTTGGAAGTCTAATGATCCTCAGATTATCTTTCCTAGATCTATTTTCCAGTTCTATAGATTTTCCCAGTAAGTATTTGATGTTATTCTCCAGCTTTTCATTTATTTTGTTTTGTTTGACTGATTCTTGGGTTCTCAAGGAATCATTCATTTCTGTTTGTTCTGTCCTGACTTTTAATGAGTTATTGTCTTTATTCACATTTTTTAGTTCTTTTGTATATACCCAATTGGAATTTTAAATGAATTATTTTGCTCTCATTTCTCTAATTTTTTAGAGAGTTATTTTCTTTTTCCAATTCAGAAATCCTACTTTCTTGAGACTTTTTTATCTTTTCCAATTCAGAAATCTTACTTTCTTGAGAATTTTTTATCTTTTCCAATTCAGAAATCCTACTTTCCTGGGATTTTTTAACCTTTTCTAATTCACAAATTTTGTTTCCCTGCATCTCCTGTGAATTCTTTCTTTTTACCAACTCAAATTTTAGGACGTTGTTATTCCCTATCATAGCTTCTCTTTCCTTTCCCCATTTTTCTTCAACTCTCTTAACTTTTTAATAGTCTTTTCTAGGAGAGATTTATGTGATGTGGGGCAGGTATCATTCCCCTTTAGGCTGTTATCTGCTGACTCTCTGCTGTTAACTTCCTTGGGGTTGGATACCTGCTCTTTCTCTGTGTAGAAGGTATCAATCGTTCTTTTCAGCTTTTTACTCATTGTTAAAAATCTATTGGGGTCTGCCCTTGGGGTAAGAAGTTTATTTATTTGTTTATTTACCAGCTTCCTCCCAGACTGGATGGATGCAGCGGTTCCTGTGCCTGAGCTAAGAGAGAGCTCTGGGAGAGAGTTCCCCTCCCCCTCCCTGGAAATGCCTCAGAGGTGATTAGTATGGCTGTGCTGTGAGGGTTGCCCAGTGAAGGACCCCGCTGTGTGGCCTAGTGACCATCCTGAAGTTTAAAGCTGAACAGTAAAAGCTACACAAAGCCCAGTCAATGTGTACTGTGGGGCGTGGATATCAGCAGCTGACATGAAAAGCCCTTGTGCTCAAACTGGAAGTGTCTGCTGGAAAACTGCGGTCCCTATTTCAAAGTTTCCACTTCTCTGGGAGTTCTGCTTTTCTGGTAATTCCGTGTCTGCTAGAGTTCCACTGCCTCAGGCTGAGCCTGGCACTATGTGGATTAGATGTTGCCTCAGGCTGTGTCCCCGTTGTTCAGGCTCTTAACTACCCCAAGGAGAAGCCCCAGGCAGCAGAAGGTGGCTTCACAACAGTGCCAAGATCTATTAGGTCACTTCCGGATTGGGGTGGTTCTAGGATCTGGCTTGATATTTTAAAGTGGCTTGATTTATCTTCTGAACTGCTGTTTTATAAGCAGAAAAGAGCTATCAGCCTGTGCCAGCTTCCTCTATCTCAGTGGCTTCTCTGATCCCAGAGTTCTCCCCAGCCCCATTGGCGCAGTGTGTTAGCACCTAACCGTCTATGCTGGCCTTTTTTCTTCCTCCCCTCGGAACTGACCTTTTCTGTTGAAATTCCAGATTCTCTTCAGCTGTTAATTTTGCTTCTAATCCTTGTGGTTTTTATCAGTCCAGAGTTATTTTTGAGGCTGATTTAATTAATTGGTAATGAGGGAAGAAGGGAGCTTACAAATTTGTGTATATCTTCTCCACCATCTTGGCTCTGTCCCCCCAGATTTGATATTCTAAATGTAATGTAGGAATATCTACAAGGATATTGATTGCCCAGGAAAAGAAATAGGAAATAAATTATGTAAATAATCCCATGTTAGCAAAAGAAATAGAACAAGCTATTAATCAATAACCAGATTAAAAATCTCCAGGGCCAGATGGATTTATATGTGAATTCTAACAAACATTTAAAGAACACCAAGACTATACAAAGTATTTGAAGAAATAAGGAATAAAGGAGTCCTACCAAATTCCTATAGAGTGAAAACATACAGAAAAATTATATACCAATTTCACTAATGAATATTGATGTAAAGATCTTGAATAAAATATTATCAATGAGATTACAGAAAGTCATCCCCAGCATAATACACTATGACTAAGTAGTATTTATACTAAAATACTAGTAACTTCATGAGAAATCAAGCAATAATAAAACAACAATAAGGAGAAAAAATAGAAGATAACATTAAAATTTCTCTCTGAGAAAAACAAAAACAAATAACTTCTCAAGAAAACACATACAGTAAAGACAAAAAAATTAAAAATAGACTACCTGAAAACCATGATAATAAAATGCCTAGACAGTTTTTGAGAAATTATTAAGTAAAACTGCCCCAATATCCTAGAATTCTAAAATTGAAAGAATCCTCTAATCACCTCCTAAAACTGATACCAAAACAAAAACTCCCAGGAGTATTCTAACCACATCACTGGATTCTCTGGTAGAAAATATTGCAAGCATCCAGAAACAAAGAAACAAAAGAATTCAATATCATGAAGCCACATAGAATAACACAAAGTCTACAACATTCTATATTAAAGGAATGGAGGACTTGGAGTCATCTTTTAAAATGCTTTGTTCTCTTCTAGACAAGCAAAATAGAAAAACCCCATACATCAGAATTTACAAAGTTTTACAACAGTGTTTAATAAAGTAATAAGAACAATTGCATGTTCACCAAGTTTGTCTAATTAGACCAAAATGCTCCTGAGAACTCATTAGCTGCCATACATGGAGACACTTCACAAAACTTTCTCTACAAAACAACACATGTTCAAAATTCTGAGGCTTCAGAGAAAGACATTTTCCAAAGATTCCCTTGAAGGTTATGCTTATTAATCAAGAGAATTGCAGCTGAAATGTTCATGTCTTCATGGGTGGCATCTTCTCTTCTTTCTGTTGACTATAACTGTATCATAGTCAACTGGGTACCTGAGCAGTGTGCCTAGCTGAACAGCCCAGTACAAAGGGTTCACAGGTGAGACTTAGAAGTTAAGAAAAGCTAATATTTTTGACTTCTGGATTGAAGGTGAATTTGGCCAGGTATTTTAAAAGAGATTGAATAGACTTGCTGGTGATTATACAATATCACCCATGAATATTGACTGTATATATATATATATAATTTTCAGTTTAGATCTCCCTGCTAGTCTGCTCAATAATATTAGCTATTCATCAGGTGGTCAAGGTATATGAATGGATGTGTATATAAATGTAATTTGAAATAAGAATTCATAAGACTTATAAGTAACATATTTTTAAAATAGTTTATTTTTACATTGATTTAGTACCCTTATGCCTCTCCTCCCAGAGATGACCATTTTTTACCATCACCAGTACCAGGACCACTATCACTTCATAAAAACTTATAATTCCTTTACTCTGAAAAAAGACATTTATGCACCTTTGCCATATTACTCAATGTGATTTGTGTATGTGTGTATGTGAGAGAGACACACAGACAGCTAGGCAGTCACAGACAGAGAATCACAGAGACAGAGACACACAGAGACAAGAGTCAGGGAGGAATATACAGACTCACAAATACAGAGACAGAGAGAGACAGACAGAGACAGAGAATGCATGGGAATGAGATGGGGATTGAGGGGATTCACATCTTCAGTCTCAGGTGAGATTGAGAACTTATACTCTCTCCATCTCCCTTATATCATCTATACAATCAAATAGGAGCTTTATAGTGATCATAGAATTTTAAGACAGAAGGGCACTTAGAGATCATTTAGTCATTTAATAGATAACGAAGTTGAAACACAGAGAGATGAAACCATTTTTTCACACAGGCACAAAGCCATAATCAAAGTCAGTCATAATTTCAACCCAAGGCCCCTAATTTGAATCCTAGTGTTGTTTTTTTTTTTCACTGTTAGACTAACTAAAGTACTTTGCAAATTATTTAAAACAAAACTAAAGTAAACTAAGAAAAAACAGTAGTTAGCAGTGTATTTGTTTTGAACTTCTATATTGAAAATGGATGTTTGGAAGCCAAAAGTAGAATGAAAAAAAAATGCTTAACATCCATTTCTATTTTTTTCAAATGAACATGAATCTAATCATATATTCAGATGGTTCTTGCTCCATTTCTCTTTGAAAGGCAGAAAAATGTTTTTTATGAAAAAGTTCACTTTATTTACATCTTGCTTTGGGAATAGTAGGCAATTTATTTAATAAATTGATTGCCTGATTAGATTTGGTTTTCTTTTCCTAAAGTTAGTATGGTCCTAGATAACAGACAGTGTTGATGGTCTATTGAAAATTAGGGAGAGCAGAAAGAAAAAAGGTTTGAAAATATACAGCTATGACAAGAAAGGAATGAGATTGTGGGCTGAGGATTTGTCCAATGCATATGACTGTTGATTCAGAAATTTTTATAAAAATTCATTAAAAAGCTATTAGTGTGGGGCAGCTAGATGGCACAGTGGATAGAGCACCAGGAGGAGCCAAGTTCAAATCTGATCTCAGATACTTAACACTTTCTAGCTGTGTGACCCTGAGCAAGTCACTTAACTCCAGCCTCAGGGGGAAAAAAAAAAAGCTATTAGTGTAATACAGAAGTAGGTAGATGGCACAGTAGATACTGTGCCAATCCTTGATTCAGGAAGACTCATCCTCCTGATTTCAAATCTGTTCTCTGACATTCACCAGCTATGTGAAACTGAGTAAATTATCTAACTTAGTTAACTCAGTTTCCTTATCTGTAAAATGAACTAAAGAAAGAAATGGCAAACCGCTTCTGAATCTTTGTTAAAACCATCACCAAAATTAAAGAATGGGATATGAGAGAAATCACTGAACCACAACCACAAAATGCCTATACCTTATATAAATAATTACTATTTAGACATGAACAAGTTTACCAAAAGAAATCAGTGAATGTCCATAGTAAGGGAATAACATCTCAATATTTACCCAATACAATTTTTGTGAATATTTTCATATTTAAACCTATTTTTAAAAGAAGTTTTTTCTCTTTGTGAAAAAGGAGAAATTTAAGATAAATAAGATACATTTTAGTGTTGTAAACTTGTGTAAAAGAGTTTCTTGTATATGTTCCTAAAGATTTTGTTTCCCTTTTAAATTGTGTTTAAAAAAACAGAAAATGGTGACAATATTTAATTCTATTGTATACATATTCAAATAAAGAACAACATAATAAAGAGCTGCTTATTTCATTCTTGAAAATTATCCTGAATATTGGCAGATTTCTAGGTATTATTTTTTATAATTACATTAACACTTTCATATCTCTTGGATTCTGTGCAACTCAAAGAAATGCTTGGGATTCTGATGACCTGGAAGCAAGAGTTTTTTTCTTTCTTTTTTCTTTGCATTTTTTTTTTTTTTTTTTTATAAATAGAGCAATAACAAAACTTTTTAAGATCTGTAAAGCACATTATCTCATGTAATGCATGAAACCACTGGAAGTTTATTCATAATTATAGATGAAATTTATGTTAAGATATATTAAATAACATTTTTATGTAACTGATAAGTGACAGAGGCACTTTTTGCATTTAGGTCTAACAGACTACAGGTCTATCCACTATGCCTAGTCATTAGCTGGTGGACTAGTTTCTTACTTTTAGATCAGAGATTATGGTACAGGATTCTCATCAAAGTCAAACTAAGACTAAGGGATTCTTAATCCTTTACTGTATGAATTTATTCCTAAACTCGTGTAATATAAAACCTGAGATTCTATAAAGTAAAACTCTTTAACAAATGAGGAAACTCAGCCCCAGAAAGACTAACTTTATTTCCCAAGATTTCAATGCTAGCTAATTGCAAATATTGGTTCTATGCTTAACTCCTCTAATTTTAAATAAAATGCATTATCCATTGCAATAAATTAAGTGTTGTAATTGTGAAGGAATGCCATAGAATGAAGGCAGGGGGGTTAGAGGAGAGTGCAAGAAGAATGGTGAATAAAAAGGAAGGGAAAAAAGCTCTCCCTACTTCAGGATTTAGATACTACTACTATATAGTGGGAAAAGAATGATTGCTTCCTGTTCTCTAGGAATATAAACATTTTACTTAGGAACCATATGTTTTATAATTATATGTGTATATATATCATTTTAAAAAATAATGTAATAGTTATCCATATTCTCTTTCTCAATTTTATTTTGTTTTTGACCATGATGTCATCAATGTAAACATATAGATGTTTATTGTTCTTTTATTACAAAAACAACATAATTTTTAAAAAATGATGGTTTAAGAATCAGAGATTTTGCATTCCAGTTCCAATTCTATGTATTACTTATAATTTTGTATTACCTTACTTAAATGATTTGGCACTTAATTTCCTCATCTATAAAATGAAGTTAGACCTTCTAAGATTCCCTATGAGCTCTCAAATCATGATCCTATGATCTTTGTCCCTTAGAGAATCTGGCTGTGTTATGGACATTATTAATGGGGTATGTATTCTACTCTTTCTAGGTAGATTGATTTTCCATGCTTCCCTCCTGAATGGAACACTCTGACTCTCCAAACAATGTGACTGAATTTATCCTCTTGGGACTTACACAAAACCCACAGCTACAGAAAATATTCTTTGTTGTATTTTTATTTATATTTCTCTTCACTGCATTGGCCAACCTGTTCATTGCAGTCACCATTGCTTTAAGTCCTACACTTTCAGCTCCCATGTACTTCTTTCTTACTTATTTATCTTTTATTGATGCCTGCTATACCTCTGTTACCACTCCTAAGATGATAATTGACTTGCTATATCACAGAAGAACTATCTCCTTCAGTAGCTGTCTCATTCAGCTATTTCTTGAACATTTTCTTGGGGGCTCTGAGATCATCCTTCTCATTGTCATGGCCTATGATCGCTATGTTGCGATTTGTAAGCCCTTGCACTACATGACTATTATGAGGCCTCGTGTGTGCCGTTTGTTGGTTGTAGTGGTCTGGGTGGGGGGCTTGGTACATGCCACTGCTCAGATTCTTTTCATGATCCATCTACCCTTCTGTGGCCCCAATGTCATTGACCACTTCATGTGTGACCTGTTCCCATTGCTAAAACTTGCCTGCACTGATACCTATATACTAGGGATGGTTGTTGCTGCTAACAGTGGAGTCATGTGCATGTTGATTTTTACCATGCTTCTTGTCTCCTACATTGTCATCTTGTGCTCCTTAAAGACACACAGCTCAGAAGGGCGACGCAAAGCCCTCTCTACCTGTGGCTCCCATTTTCTTGTGGTAGTCCTGTTTTTTGTGCCCTGTATCTTCACCTACACACGACCTGTATGTACTTATGAGATTGACAAATTAGTCACTGTATTTTTTGCTATTTTTACCCCCATGCTAAATCCCATAATTTACACAGTGAGGAACACAGAAGTAAAAAATGCTATGAGAAATTTGCTTAAAAAAAGAGTCACTTCTATTTCCCAATAATTTGAAGGGAATTATAGTATTTGCCTAAATATTATAACAAATAAGAAGTAGTCATGGAGGATATACCCATTAATAAAGAAGGAATTGGAAGATTATGGCACAGAATGAAGTTTTTGGCTATATGGATATGTAAATCTGTGGAGTGGAAGACAAACTCATGGCATTCTAAAATTATAATTCCATATTGTCAATTATTCAATTGCTTATTTGATGTATTAAATAGAATTATAGAGTAATAAAACTGAGAGTCATTTAGGGAATCATTTTGGTCAAATCCCTTATTTCACAGATAAGAAAACTGAGACCTAGAATGATGTTATTCCTCTAAAGAACGAATTAGAAAGAGGCATGCATTAGCACTATGATTTTTACATATCACTTCATCTCTAGGGCTTTTTTTTCTCATCTTGCCTTTGGATATGTCCTGTTACATAATAAATACTTTCAACATGCTTGATATTGAATATTGAATAGAAGGCTTTCAGCAGAGGTAGAATTGAATATTGTACTGGGCAAATTTGAGGAGGATATCAATGCTATTTGAGAAACACAATGTAAAAGTAGAAATACCACTAGTTTTCATGTTATAAAACTTGAGATTCAATCTTATACTTATTTGCCACACCTGGTGCCTTGGGTAAAGATTTTACCTTTATAGGTTAAACTAAATGATCCTATGAACACGTTCAAATTATTCTATGTAGGATTATTTTGAAAGGAGAATTTTACAACTACTAAACTAGAAACTAGTTACAACTACCTGTTGAACATGGATTTTTATTGTGTGCTGGAAGACTAGTGGAAAAGAAAGTAGAAGTCCTTGGATGGTATCCTGGAGTATAATGGGGTAATGTGCTATCTCCTTTCTCGCAATAATGAAAAAAAACTCTTAACAGCTAAAGGGAAAGATACATAAACTATGCATAAATCTTTTCCTCAAAGGCAAATCAAACAATTCAACAAAAGCAATAGATCCTATTTTCTTTAAACAGTCTTATTTAACTTTCAGTAAATTTAAATGATAACCTTTTTTTGAACCATAATATAAAAAATATGCCCTAACATTCAGCATTATTTTTTTTCAGGAGAGCAGGAAACCTTTCTGAAATGCATTGTCAATCATATGGGATACTGCTATTTCCAAGACTAACCCAAATCTATTCTGGTATGATCTAGAGGTAGAATGCTGAATTTCCAAAAGAACAAGATTAGAAACTGAGGATTTAATGTTAAGATCTTGATTCCAGACCTTACTACCTCTGTGAATTTAGACAAATTACTTTCTTCTCTTTAGCTCTCACTTAAACAACAAGCAATCTAGGTTTAACATGTATAATTATTCTAAACATATTCCTACATTGATCATGCTGCACAAAAACAATCAGATCAAAAAGGGGAAAAATGAAAAAGAAAATAAAATAATTAAATAAACAATAAAATAAAAAAAGGTGAAAACACGTTGTCATCTACAATCATTTGCCACAATCCCCTTTCTGGATGCAAATGACTCTATCCATTACAAGCCTATTGGAATTGGCCTGAATCACCTCATTATTGAAAAGAGCCAAGTCCTTCACAATTGATGATCATGTAAACTTTTTGTTGCTGTGTACAATATTCTCTTGTTTCAACTAATTTCACTTAGCATCAGTTGACGTAACTCTCTTCAGGTCTTTCTGAAATGAACCTTCTGATCATTTCTTATAGAACAATAATATTTCATTACATTCACATACAATAACTTATTCAGCCATTCCTCAACTGAATGACATTCATTCAGTTTCCAATTCCCTGGCACTACAAAAGGGCTGGTATAAATATTTTTACACATGTGGATTCTTTTCAACCTTTTTTATGATCTCTTTGAGATGTAAACCCAGTGGAGACACTGCTAGATCACAGTTTGATAGAACCTTTGGCCATATTTCTAAATTAGTTTCCAGATTGGTTGAATCATTTCATAGCTCCACCAGCAATTTATTAGTGTCCCAATTTTCCTACTTTCCTTCCAATATTTATGATTAATGTTTCCTTTTATCTGAGCCAATCTGAGAGTTATATAGTGGTATTTTGACTTGTCTTAATTTGCATTTTTCTAATCAGTAATGAATTAGAACACTTTTTCATATGACTAGAAATGGCTTTAATATATTCACCTGAAAATTGTCTATTCATATCCTTTGTATCATTTGGAGAATGGGTTGTATTCTTATAGATTTGAGTCAGTCCTGTATATATTTGAGAAATGAGGCCTTGGTCAGAACTCTTGGATGCAAAATTCCCTCCCACTCAGTTTTCTACTTTCCTTCTAATCTGCGCTGTATTAATTTTTATACAGACTTTTTGATTTAATATAATTAAATTTCATGATGTTCTCTAGATATTCTTTGGCCATAAATATCTTTCTTCTTCACAAATCTTCCTAATTTTCTTATAGTATCATCTTTTATGTATAAATCATGAACTCATTTCAATCTTATCTTGTATATGGTGTTAGATGTTGGTAAATCTCTTATTTGTGTCATTCTCTTTTTCATTTTTTTCCAGAAAATTTTGTCAAGTTCTTATTCTAAAAGTTGGAGTCTTTGGGAATATAAAACACTTGATTACTGCAGTCATTAACTTTTGTGTGTTAGGAACCTAAGCTCATCCTAAGCTCATACACTGTTTCTTAGACTATACTATTTTACACTTTGATTCTAGGATATCAGGGCAGTTTTCCTTAATGATTTCTTGAAAGATTTTTCAGGCTTTTTTTTTTTTTATCATGATTTTCTCCAGGATCTATTTTCCAGATAATAGTTTTTTCCAATGATGTATTTTACATTTTCTTCTTTTTTTTTCATTTTTTGTTTTGTTTGGATGATTTATGATGTCTCATTGAGTCATTAATTTCCATTTGTCCAATATCTAGCTTTTAGTGAATTATTTTCTTCAATTAGCTTTTTAAAAACTCCTTTTGCATTTGGCCAATTGTACTTTTAAATGAGTTATTTTGTTCATTATTTTTTTCCTATTTCACCAGTTCTACTTTTAAGGTGTTTTTCTAATATTTTTCTTTTTCAATTTCACCAAATGTATTTTGAAGGAGTTGTTTTCTTTAGTTAATTTCTGTTTCCCTTTCAAAACTCTCCTGTAAAGCCCTCATTTCAGTCCCCCAATTTCTTCTAACTCATTTGAGATCCTTTTTTGAATTTTTCTAATTGAATCTTTTGAGTTGAAGACCAACTCATATCCCTCTTTGAGGCTTTATCTAGAGAGGATTTTCTTTCAGTATCCACTAGTTTTGAAGTCTTTTCTTCTCTATCTCCATAATAGTTATTTATAGTCAAAGCTCTTTTTGCTTTTTTTTCCTTTTTTTTAAAGGTTGAGATCTCCTCCAAGGGCACAGAGGGGATTATCCCAAGCTTCCTCTACATGGTGACAGGAGCTTCACACTATACTGGGGTGGGTGCTGCTGTAAGGCTATCTACCATGTGCTGGATGTTCTTGGCCAAATCTCCCTTGTTATTCTATTCTCAGGGCCTCATTATTTGCCTTCTGTTGTTGTGTTAGAAGGTTCACAGCTAGTCTGCCGACCTACTGAATTCTGAACTAGGATAGAGAAGACAATGTTGTTCTATTTTGGTTAAAAATCACCTATGAAATTCTATGCATGGGGATTTTCCAGCTTTGAATTGTGGGATATTTAGTGTTTTTTTTTTCCTACTCTCAAATTCTGGGTTTCAGGAAGCTGTGAATTCTGTCCCTTTTAGAATTCCCAGATCAAGTGCCACCTTTTACATGATGTTATTCCTAATTTACCAGTTGTTAGTACTTACTCCCTCTCAAAATTACTTAGCATAATTTGTATCTACTTTCTTGTTTGCATATAGATTTTTTTTTCCTTTGGTCAAGTGATGAGCCAAAGGTTATACAATAAATGATATTCCGAACTAATTGTATGTCTGTTGATTTTTTAAAGAGGACTTTAAAAACTAAAAATGGGGAAGTGTATTTGATGTATATTAGAGTAAAGAGGAATCCACTAGATCCTGGAGTTGGGGCATATATAAGGAGTCAGAGCATATATAAGGAGGAAATCTCAGGGCCAAAGAGGACAAGCCCACTAGAGGACAAGCCCACTAGAACAGAAGCCCACTAGAAGCTCTGAGCCTCAGCCAGGATTCAGTCGAGCATATTCACAAGCCAGAGAAGGTAGCTTAAGTTCTTGGAATCAAGACTACAGAAGGCCTCCAGAAAACTAGCCAAGCCCCAAGTGAAGGAGAAAAGACTTTAAAGGAAACAATAAAGGATTTGAACTTTAACTCCTGGCTGCATTTGAGGTAATTATTATACTGAACTGAAAGTAAGGCTGCCTCCAGAAACCCCCTAAGAAACTTGCTCCCAGAGAACATTATAATTTAGAGAAGAATATTACAGGTCTTCAGTTCCAAATGTTCAGTAATGAAAAGAGCCATCTACACCCAGGGAGAGGACTATAGGAACTGAGTGTGGACCATAACAAAGAATTTTCACTCATTCTGTTTTTGTTTGCTTGCATTTTTGTTTACCTTCTTAGGGTTTTTTCCTTTGTAGATCTGATTTTTCTTGTGCAGCAAGATAACTTAAGGATATATATATATTGGATTTACCATGTATTTAATATGTATTGGACTACCTGCCATCTAGGGGAGGGGGTGGGGGAAAGGAAAAGAAAATTTGGAACAGAAAATTTTGTAAATTTTTTGTTGAAAAATTAGAAAAAAGTTTGAAGAAAAAGAAAACCTCTGGTTCAACCATTTTGAAGAACAACCTGGAATTATGCCCAAAGATTTATAAAACTTTGTAAAAAATAAAATGTATAAAAATAATGATGATATAATAATTAAAAAAAATAAAAATAAAAAATAAAAGACATAGGTCTTAGTCTCTGAATTCAATTGGCCTGAAATGGGTTAATTTGGGAAATGTAGCTTTCCTATTAATCACTGATTTAGTCTTGCCTTATAGAATTTTGCTATCCTTAGGGAATGTGAATGAATGCAAAGCAGTCATGTCTGACGCTTTTATTCCATTTAGCTAAATGTCAAGGATATCTGGTTTGCTGTACAAACATCTGAGTCACAATCTCATACCTGGACTCAAACAAAATGTACTTCTTAGTCTCATAAAATAAGAATGGATGTCCTTGCTAGGTCCCATTACTGAATTTCCTACCACCCATCTTGTATTCTGTGCTTCAACTCTCTAACAATATTATCCTTAATACCATGATGTCAATGACCCTATTCTTTTCTTTATTCTGCATTCTTTCTTCAAAACTTACAAAAAGAGAATTGTCCTTTTGTTTAGGGTCTTTGGCATAGAAAAACACAAAACATTGAACCATTTTTTAGCAGGCATCATTACCCTGGGACTAAATGTTATCTTGCTTTCAGATTTGCCTTGTTTTATCATTTTGTCAAATTTTACACATGACAAGCTTTATAAGGCAAAGATAATATTACTACAATTTATTTTAAAAATGTTAATTTTGAGATATCCATGGAACATCCTACTCTAAATACCATTAAAAATGGTGATATGTGGGACTAGAGTTCAAAAGAGAGACTAGTAAACTTGTTTACTTATATAATCCATATACATATAGTCGAGTTTGATATCTGTAAAACGCATTATGTGCATATAACACGCACATGCATGTACACATATTAATATACAAATGTTTTTACACACAAATCATAGTTCCAGTTTCTTCCTCAACTTCAACTCCTGTCCTTTTACTTGTAATCCCTAATTAGTTTTGAGAATTAGATGCAGTATGACTCACTAAAAGAGAACTATTCTGATCCCTGTAGTTTCCAGTGCCTATTTAATTTAATTTTTATATACTTTAGTCTTGTGGATTATCTTTGTGTCCCAACTTTAGCTGCTTATACATTTAATACATTCTTCCCAGAAATTAGATAATTCAAGGAAATAACACCATATGCAAGTATGCAAGGCAATGTTTTACTCTATTTCTGTCTCTCTCCTATTCTCTCACAGGCATACACACAGACACATACATATTCAAAAGTGGCCAATATATTAGAGGATGGGACATTTATTGTAATCTTGTAAAAAAGATTGGGTAGTCTTTGGGGTTTTATCAATAAAGGCATGTGAGCAAAATTGAAGTGGAACAGTATACATTATTCTCGAGGTGGCATCCATCAATATTATCAAATGTAATAGATTTCAAAAAGGACATGGGTGGAGGACTTCTATAAGATATTGTAATTAAAGATTATTTTTAACTTTGCTAAGAATGATTTACTTGAATTATAAGATCAAAATGTAAATTGTCAAAGAATTTTAAGTTTCCAGGACTTCCCAATGAAGTAAAATCCTATTTTCAATGTGCTTAAGCAACTGCTTAAATGGTTTTAAAGTGTGGCATGGATTTTAATAAGTGGAGTAATGTTTTTAGAAATATGGGAGAAATATTCCAGAAATGCAACCAAATACTATTTGATGCCCCTCACTGACTTATGTCTAATCTTATTCTTTTCCTTCTAACTAAATTTTAGGGATAACACTTGTTTATATCCAAAATTTTATGACAATTTAAATTATATGTTTTTTAATCATAAAAGTAATTTAAAATTGTATCTAACCAAAAGTTTCATTATATTTTTTAAACAGGAATACTGAATATTCATTTTTTTCACTCAAAAGAAACAATTTTAACAAATTATTTCTAATATCAAAGGAAATAGACACTACTCCTTATCCTTGATCATTTCAATATCTATAACTCATGCAGTATATAATTCATGTAAAAAAGATCCCAGCTTTATATTGAAGATTGAAAAATCTGAATTTTGGACTCAATCAATTGGATTTTTATGAAAATCAAAAATAACTAGTAGACATATTGCACTTTAAGGTACGCAAAATAAAAACTCTTTGAATAATAGGATTATATTGTTATCCTTACTTTACATATGAGAAAACTGAGGCTGAAAGAAGTTAAGTGCTTATCCAGGTTCATAGAAGTTAGTGTTTGAAGAAAGATTTGAATGCTGGTCATTCTTAACCCAACCTCAGGGTTCTAAGTACTAAATATAAGGAAGATAGAAAAAAAAAAAGGGGGGGGGCGGGAAACAAAAACAAATTAGAATATAGACCAATCAAGAAATTTATAGAGAATAAATCAAAATGGAAAATTAAAACAAAGTAACTGAATTCATTTTTGTAAGCTTTACACAAAATTCAGGCCCTTAAAAATATTCTTTATCATTTTTAAAATGACATCTATTTTCATTGTCACAGGGAATGTACTCATTGTCATAACCATAACTGCCAGCCAGACTTTGAGATAACCCATATATATATATTTTTCCCCTAAATTTCTTATCCATCTAGATGTTACCTGCTCTTCAATCATTGCTTCAATGATGGCTGTGGATTTGCCATATGAAAAGACAATCACCTTGCTGAAAAGCTGTCTGACCCGGCTGTTTGTAGAACACTTTTTTGGTGGTGTTGGAATCATCCTCTTTGTGGGCATGGCTTATGCTCGGTATGTGGCCATCTGTAAACCCCTGCACTACATGACCATCATGAATCCTCGTTTGTGCCAGCTGTTGGTGGCAGCAGCCTGGATGGGGGGCTCTGTAATGCTACCATTCAATTAATCTTCATGGCTCATCTTCCATTCTGTGGCCCTAATGTAATCGATCATTTCATGTGTGATTTGTTCCCATTGCTGAAATTGGCCTGCATGTACACCCAAGTTCTCAGCCTTTTAGTCATTGCTAACAGTGGAATAATGTGCCTGTCCATCTTTCTCATTCTAATTGTCTCCTATATCCTTATCCTCTCTTCCCTGAAGTGTGGTTGTTCAGAAGGAAAGAGAAAGGCCCTTTCTACCTGCAGCTTTCACTTCACAGTGGTGGTCTTATTTTTTGCTCCCTGTATATTCTTGTATGTGAGACCAGTAGCCACTTTTCCGATAGACAAAGCTGTAGCTGTATGTTTTACTATGATTACTCCTATGTTAAACCCTTTGATTTATACCCTGAGGAATACAGAAGTTAAAAATGCCATGTGGAAACTCTGGATCAGAAGAATGTCTTTGACTCTTCAGGAAAAGTCAGCCTACTAATTAAAAAGCATTCAAAGACAGCAGAAGGATGTTAATGTTTTGAGAATAATATTTTATTTAGTTTTTAATTAATTAACTTAAAATTTAAATACAAAATAGAAAAAAAATACTTTTTTGCATAGAAGTACATGAGAGAATTCGATATATAAAGCAATACATTTCCATTTTAAGAAAATGAATATCATAAATATTTCCTATTGTATTCAGAGCTAGCCATCTTTTCTTATCTTCCTTGTAGGTTTTCTTTTGTTCTTTGTTGTGCACATTTTAATTTATATATATACACATATGCTGGAACTTTGTCTTCCCAGAAATCAGCTGGAGTCAGGATAATCAAAAGTCTTTTTTCTTAGTCTTTTGAGGTAGAGGTCAGGGGATTAGATCTAGCAATCTCCATATCTCCTTCCTCTCTCTCCACTCCCAGGAGAATGAATCAATTTCCTCCTCCTACTCCACCCACACAAGTCACTTCCCCTTCCTTCTCCACACCTACCAACCGAGCCAGCACAGAATAGTTGGGTAGGGTCATCCTTCAAACATATTAATAGAGAATTATCCAATTGGCAATTAGTCTCACATGCTCCACTATCCAAGTGCATTTGCTCAGTCCTAGCCCTTTACATACATATACATATGCATATGTAGAAATCTATCATTATAAAGAAATATACTTAAAAACACTGCAGTAAGACTGTTAGGTTCTTACTAAGTGCTAATGAGATAATGAGATATTAGGTTCTTACTAAGTGCTAAGTTGGTACTTAACAATTCTCTAGTTCCAGCCTTTACTGGGAGTTTTACATCTATGAACTCCTGGGGAGGAGCTCGCATACTTAGGAGGAGCAAGTTCATTGGTTGAAGTAATTTTTCCCCAGAAGCCCTTGCATTATCCCAAGCCCACTTTCTGGGAGGATAAAAGAGGGCTGCACTTGAGAGATAGAGAATCTTGTCTGGACCAGTCTTGAGGCAGCTCTCTGGAGGAAGAAGTCTCTCCTCTAGCCCAGAGAGCAATCGGCAGTTTCTGGAGATGACAGCACATTACATAAGACCATACTCTGCTTGCTTTTCCTCTATTTCTCTAAAGGTAGATAATATATTCCTTCGTAAATCCAAGTCTTTCCATTTTTTGTAAATCCACAAAATGATCATTTCTCATGTAGAATATTGTATAAATGAGTCCAGATTTTCCATTCACTAGCAAAGATCACAATCTGTTCATAAATTTCCCCCTTATTTTTTCCTAGCCCTTTTTTCCCATGAATTTCTGAGAGGTTATAACTGACATATAAAAAAACATGATGAAGACAAATATTAACTGAGCCTGAAAGAAGGTATGTACAATATTTTTATTCATTGTTCTTCATCTAATAATAATGATTATAATTAAATTGTTATATCCCAATATGGTCAGTAAAAGATATTATTTCTCAAAGTACTTTACAAATATTACCTAATTTTGCCCTTACATCATCTCTCAGAGGTAAGTGCCATTATTATAATCCCTTTGCACACAAAGACCTTTAGGCTGATACAGTGTATATGTAGCTGACTCTTACAGGGCCCCACAGAAAATCATCATCTGATTAAAAAAATAAATTGATATCTTACTAAATTAAATCTAAAGTTCTATCAATTGTACCAGGCATCTCCCTCCCATTGTGCCTTTGCAGAAAAGGGAGAGAAGTATATTTTGCCAAGTTCTCTCTGGGATAGACTCTGGTATACATTTATGCATGGTTTGGTTTGTTTTTGTTTTTATTTTGTTTTTAATATTAGTTTTTTTTGTGTGTGTGTATTTTCAAGGTGATTGTGAATATTGGCTTTTTGTTGTTGTTTTATTTCATTCAAAAGAGTTTCCATGAGTTTCTGAATTATTCATATGTTTTATTTCTTAAGGTATGGTACTCTCTTATTCCATATTCAAGTATTGTATCATACTTTTGTATCCATTTTCCAATCAATAGTATATGTTATTTTTAATTCTTTGTCATTATGAAAGTACACTTATAAATAGTGTTACTTCTTTGAATTTAATGCCTATATTTGTCTTTTGCATGTGTCTAATTCAAGAAGGTTTTGCCAAAGGGTATCTATATTTTGTCTTATATTTTTTGAGCTTCACTCTAAGTTGTTTGCTAGAATAGAGAGACTAAATCAGAGTTCTGCCCACATTGCATTATTGTGCCTCTCTTTAAGAAGGTTCTCCAAAATTGACCATTTTCTCCCTTCCTCATATTTTCCAACTTGGTAGATTGATCTATGCTTTTATTTTATTGGAAATGTCTTAGAATGTAGTTACAATTAGTAAAAATATAATATTATAATATTGGATAAAAGGATTTGATTTTGTTTTGTATTAGTCCCTTCCTATATTCTCTTCTTAATTTGATTATATGCCTTCAGTTTTGGACAAAAGTAACAAAAATGAAATTTTCCTTTGACCTTCAATTTTGATTCTTTCTTAGCTATTGAAATATCCTCATGGAGCTATAAGATCACTGTGATGGGAGAGCCCCAAAACGCTTTCTCTTTCTTTCTCTCTGACTTTGGGGGTGATTCATGAGGTGAAGCACTTGAAAAGCTACTTGAAGGAGAGATTCTCATTAAACCCTGCCTCTACTAAAGACCCTCCCCAGGGAATCAAGTTAATGTGGTTTCATCCTATTGAGTTGGAAATTAGCCCAGAGGCACTCATTTAATTTCATGATTTTGGGGCATAATTCCAGATTGCTCTCCAGAATGGTTGGATTCCTTCACAATTCCACCAACAATGCATCAGTGTCCCAGTTTTCCCACATCCCCTCCAACATTTATCATTATTTTTTTCCTGCCATCTTAGCTAATTGGATGGTGTGTAGTGGTATCTCAGAGTTGTCTTAATTTGCATTTCTCTGATCAGTAGTTATTTGGAATACACATATGAGTGGAAATAGTTTCAATTTCATCATCTGAAAATTGTCTCTTCATATCCTTTGACTATTTATAAATTGGAGAATGGTTTGATTTTTTATGAATTAGTCAATTCTCTATATATTTTGGAACTGATGCCTTTATCAGAACTTTTGACTGTAAAAATGTTTTCTCAGTTTATTGCTTCCCTTCTAATCTTGTCTGTATTAGTTTTGTTATCAAACTCTGCATACCCTTTGATCCAGCAGTGCTACTATTGGGCTTATATCCCAAAGAAATACTAAACAAGGGAAACGGACCTGTATGTGCCAAAATGTTTGTGGCGGCCCTTTATGTAGTGGCATAGAAACTGGAAAATGAACAGATGCCCATCAATTGGAGAATGGTTGGGTAAATTATGGTATATCAACATTATGGAATATTATTACCCTTCTATAAGGAATAGCTCAGACATATTTCCAAGGGAACAACCTGCTCTAAAGGGTCATTATTGGATCTGTGGTTTAACTGCCTATACTCACCTGCCTCTCAATTGGACAGGGAATTATTATATTGGACTAATAAGGCCAAAATTTTTCTTTCTTCCCGAACAGGCAAACCAATATTTAGGGATTCAGTTGTATGATGATTTGGGAAGGGGGAAACGGAGTTTAGATACCTCCATCACTTGGACTGGAGATGCAAATGGTTGGGGTGAGGCCTGGCCTCCAGAAAGAATAGTCAAAGAGTATGGGCCAGCGACCTGGGCTCAAGATGGAAGTTGGGGATATAGAACTCCAATATACATGTTGAACAGGATAATTAGGCTTCAGGCAGTTGTAGAGAGTATCACCAATCAGACAGCTGAGGCACTAGATCTTTTGGCTGATGAAGCTACTCAAACCAGAGAGGCTGTTTTACAACATAGACTTGTGCTGGATTATTTGTTGACTGAGGAAGGGGGAGTTTGTGCTAAACTAAATTTATCCACATGTTGTATAAAGATTGATAACAATGGTAATCTAGTGAAAGAAATCACTAAGAACATTAGGAAACTTGCTCATGTTCCTGTACAGACGTGGACCTCACTGTTCAGTACTTCTTAATGGTCCTGGTTTGGGAAGCTGGTGGAAGCAGCTCTTTTGGTTTGGCCTTATAGACCTTAGTGGTGTTATATTATTCCCTATCTACATCCCTTGTTTGATCAAATTAATAACCAGAATTGTCCAAAACTCATCATCTGGAATGATCAGGTTGGAAGAGAAAGCTGAAGGGTCTGTTAAATGGGCAAGGGTGGAGCCGGTGGCTCAAGGCCAACAGGAACCAGAAGGAAGTGAGGATTTCATAGGGAATGTGAAATTATGTTACAAAAATTTGAAGAGGTCTCAGTGTACAAAATAAGAGGAGGGACTGAATGAGATGAGGTGAGATCTTTCAAGACAGTTGTGAAAATCGAGTAAGGCTTCATCTACTTCAGAGTTCCAGTAGGCCTGAAGGACTCTGAAGTTCCAGCAAAGGGCATTGCCTTCCCCTCCTATGATATCATCTCCCTATTTCATCCAAATATGGGCAACTATGTACTTATTGGTCAAGTTCAATTTCATGGGTAGATCTCTTGTTTAGAATGTAAGACTCTCAGCCAATGAGGATGAGGGTCAGTGGTGGGAGGGGGCGTTTTGCGTTAGGGATTAAAAGTGCTGTCCTGCCCACAGGAGGTGCCTCCTCTCTGCAATAGTCTGCTCAAAGGGTGGGACACCCTTCTTGTGAGAATGTACAATAAACTTTGCTTTTCTCTAGAGCTCTCTCCAGCTTTTTTTATTAAATGGTGTTCCCTCACCATTTCCGTACCACACAAGTTGGATACAAATGAAATGATTGTACAATAATATCTTCCAAGGTAGCTGTGAAGACAGAAATATTTGCAAAGTTCTTTGAAAACTTAAAAAAAAAATCAATAAATGGATGTCATCCTCTTCTTACTCCTTTATTTATTATTATTCATAGTAGTAGGGGTAGTAGTAATAACAGTAGGTAGCAATAATTTTACTACTACTAATATTGCTGTACTATCAATTTACTTTATTCTAGGTCCCATGAAAAGCATTAATTAGGTTACATTAAATGCTGCTTGGGGCAAAATTTAGGTAGTGCTGACTGCACTTACATTTTTACATCTGTGTAGAATCTGCTTATCAACTAATTAGCATAGCAATTAAAGACGTAGCTACCAGACTGACAAATTCTTTTACCTCTTAACCTGAGCCAGTAGAACACCTTGTAAGAGGCCACCCCATCCCTTACAACTTAATCCATTTTCCTATAACACGTATGCAGAATGTAGCCTTTTCTGAAATTATTTCATTACATCCTGGAGTCTCTCACAGTACAGGTCCTCTCCAAGCTCTTCTCTCCATCTGACCTTCACAGTACTTTATTTATAATACTCCTATGGCTGGGGACTCTCCCCTCCTCCCCCTTCCACTTTTCAGTTCCCTTTTAAGTATTACCTTCCCTTACTGGAATGTAAGATCCTCAATGATAGGGACTGTATTTTTTCCCCTTCATTTATGGTCAGAGAACAGTATTTGGAACAAATGAAATGCTTACCACATGTTTTGTGACTTTTAGGCTGATTGGTTTCTGGTATTCGTAGATCTTTTCAGGTTTAACCTTGTTATTCCCCAATAAAAGTGCAATCCCTGAAATGCATTTGATACCTAATAAATACTCACTGAATTAGGGTTTGATTTGTTTCCCTACTTTAGCATACTTCACAAATGATGAGAAAGCTTCTTCTTAAACAATAAAAGAATAGAGAGGCTCATCCCATTTGAATCATCCTGATGAGGTGAAGTCTAGTTTTGGGGGTTCTTTTTCAGGGAACTAAAAATATGATGATTTTTCCCTCCCCAGGGAAAGAAATGGTGAGGATTGCATCTAGATTGAAGCATGCTTAAAACAAAACAAAAAAACAAAACAAAACAAAACAAAACTTTTTTCCTTGAAGTTTTGGTTGGTTTGTTGCTGTTTTCTCTGTTTTTTTTTTTTTTTTTCTTTTCTCCATAATATAACTAATAGGAAACTATTTTGCATGATTATATATGCAAAATCTATTTAAATTTATTTGCCTTCTCAAGGGGGAGCTTTTGGAACTCAAAGTTAAAAATGAATATAAAAATTACTTTTTTACATGTAGAAAAAATGAAATACTTATTACCCCCCCTCCCAAAGACCCAAAGTATTTACTCCACAGGAAACTTAAATCTTGTACTCTCATGAAAAGATAAGAATAATGGGGAAAGAAGTTTTTATTTTTATTCAGATAAACTATGATTGAATCCTTTATTTGTTGTAACTAACTGTTGTTACTAACTTTTTTGGAATATTTTACTCAGTTCTCATGACATCCTCTATGATCCAGGGGTTCTCAAACTATGGCCCTCGGGCCAGATGCTGCCCACTGAGGACATTTATGTGGCCCGCCTGGTTATGGTAAATGGGCTGAGAGGCAGAGACAGAGTGTGAGCTTTTGTTTTTACTATAGTCCGGCCCTCCAACAGCTTGAGGGATAGTGAACTGGCCCCCTATTTAAAAAGTTTGAGGACCACTATCCCATATTTTACCTCTATGTAGGCTTTATATAAATTAATTATTGTTTCATTACTTTAATTTACAAACTCATGTAAATCCACATCTATGTATTCATCTGTTTAAATATCTCTATCTCTATTTCTTATCTATCATATTTTGAGGAATAGTATACTTGAGTAGAATATAAGTTCTTTGAAAATAGGAAATTTTGTTTTTATATACACCATGCTAAGACTGTTCCTTTGCACACTATAGGTACTTGTTAAATGCTGTCATATGAATGAGATGAGTTGCTTGTTTGTGGATGTATCATTATAACAGTTAAAATATAAACTTACTGATGACCAAACTCACCATGCTATGTACAAGTGCATGGTGTATAGAAGTTGCTTAAAATTTTTATTACTGGATTTATCTTTTCTAAATTTCTAATTTGATATCAGAAAGAGCAGAGTCATATATATATATATATATATATATATGATGTATGTATATGTATGTATATGTGTGTGTATATATGTACATGTGTATATATATGTATATATATGTATATGTGTATATATATGTGTATGTGTATATATATGTATATGTGTGTGTGTGTGTGTGTATATATATATATATATATATATATATATATATATATATATATATATATATATATATATATATATATATATATATATATATATAAATGAGAATGCCATTCAATGTAGATACTGTCCCTTCTTGCTTTGGATCACATTCAAATTAAATATATGTGACATGCATAAGAAAAATTCCAGAGAGGCTGTCCCAAACCTGATAAGAATTTCCTTCTAAGTGTTTTCATATTTTGAGAAGAGCAAATCAATATTAGTGTGCTTGATATTTGAATGCCCTATACCTTTTTTGTCATTCATTTTTTGAGTGATATTTTTTATGACGCTTATTTGATGCACAACATCTTTTGGTCATTTCCTACCAGCCATTCAAAATCTCTTTATTAAACATTTTCCAATTTCCTTTGAGTCATATGCAACTTTAAGTCTTCTATAATCATAATAATGCACTATTTTATTGCTGAATATGATCACCAGCAGCAAATTTAATTTATAGATTGGGCTTTGGCCCATGATATTTTTGGGGGCCAATTTTTACATGATATCCAATTCCAATTCCATCATTTCCTTATGGTACTGTTCCAAGATATCCATAGTGGCGAAACCTAAAGCTATAAATTAAGCAGTGTTTCTATAAAGATTCAGCCCTTATAATTCTATATCCTATAGACAATTCATCTGATGAGTTACCAGTTACTTCAAAATGACTTCCTTACAGAAATTATTTTAAAATTTCTGTAGGTATACTTCCCCTCAATTTAAACTTGATTCCCTAGAGATCCAGAAAAGATAATTCTTACTAAAATCACATAGATTCTAGGGACCCAATGTATTCAGATATTAACACTTACTCATTTTTTAATTAATTCAATACATTAAGATTTCATTGTAAGATTTAACATTGCTTCTCAAATTTGTATATCATGTTTTCACAAGGGCCATACTAATTTTCTCTATGTCATTCCAATTTTAGTACATATGTTGCCCAAGTGAGCACTTAAAATTGTTGATAGGATAAAATGAGATGACTTCAAATAGGTCCTCAGATACTTAGCTGTGTAAATTCACTTAACCTCGGTTTGCCTTGGTTTCTTTACTTATAAAATAGGATATTAACTGGTCCCCTCACCCCACCATAAACTGTGAGAATCACATTAAAGGATATTTGTAAAGCACCTTCCACAATGCCTAAAAAGGTAATACATATTATTTTAGTATTGTTATTATAAATATTGATTATGATATTTAAACAGAAGCAACTACTATAGTTGAATCATCTGGTCCCTAGTAGTTTTGGATGATATTGTGTTGGAGATGTTCCACTGACACAGAACATCCTTGATGCCCTTGCAGAATCTAATCCTCGCTAATAGGTTTATTTGAAATCAAGGAACTCAATCCTCAAAGATCATTATAAGCTTTTTCCCCTCATTTTGTTAAGAACACTTGATCCTCAAAGCATGAGTTGACTAAAGAAAAATTAAGCAGGATAGAAACAGCAAAGTTGGGTTTTGTTGCTAAATTCTCCAACTCCAAATCTATAAGAGTTTTCATTATATTACTGCAAAGGTGAGAAATCTTTAAGGATTGTTTTTTGGGTGTTATGAATACATTAACAAAATGGAATTTTTTTGGAATGGAATCCAGATGGACTTCAGTGTTTGTGGACCGTTGGTCACAAATAGATTTTACAGCAGGGATCAGATTCTGTTGGGAAAGCAAAAAATCTTCTCTGCCTTTGGGATGTCTTTATTGTTATAGTCTCTAAAATGATTAGAAATTGCTTGGGTGACATTACAATTATTAATTCATTGTGCCTTACAATTTATTCAACTGTCTGCTTTTGTGATATAACCATCAATTATTGGAAATTATGAATTTTTTTTCTCTTATCACTACCAACTTTATTTGCCTAAGCAGATGTTCTTCCACTTCAAATTGAAAAAGTGAACCCTGATGATGATGATGATGATTAAGTCGCCAATCACTGGAGACATATCCTCAATGGGACATTATTGTAATAATGAAATAGTATTTAATGCTGTTGTTATCCTGAAGGTAATTATTGGATGTCCTTAATATTCTACTTTCATCACAAGATGAACATTGTTTTAACTGTTTGTCTTCCTGTAAAGAGATTCTTTATGAAGGTAAACTATTTTATTACAAACTTCATTGGGCAGTGTCTAAATTATTTCTGAAAGTCTTGAGGTTTTCCCCATCCTATTCCAAGTGTCCAATGATATTTCAAATCGTTCTGCA
This sequence comes from Sminthopsis crassicaudata, assembly GCF_048593235.1. Taxonomy (NCBI): domain Eukaryota; kingdom Metazoa; phylum Chordata; class Mammalia; order Dasyuromorphia; family Dasyuridae; genus Sminthopsis; species Sminthopsis crassicaudata. The sequence continues at coordinate 238,510,703 of NC_133622.1, forward strand.
AAACATGAAGTGGGCTTTTACATCAGGTATTTGGATTTCTATAGCAACCACTTCAATTCTCATTCTTCATCTGGAGCAGTGCCAGTTTTATCCAGCTCTGCAAAAGGTAAGCTTGTCAGGAGAGCAAGAAAGAAAAGCCAACTTCCATTTGAACCTCCTTTCAGGTAAGGAACTGAAGATCTGAGAAATCAAATAAGTTATCCAAAGTGGGAATAATAGGAAGTAAAATAGGTGAGATTCTGACTTTAAATCCTGAGTAAAATATAATGGTCAATTTTATTCAGAGAGAGTAACTATGAGCTCAAGAGAGAAACTGTTGCACACTTTCTGGAAGGTTATGTTCACAGAAATATGAAAAAAATGGCATTTGTTTATCTAACAAAAGATTAATTTCTACTTGAGCATATAGTTCAGGAGAACTCAATGCTGACCCTTGGGGTACAGAGAACTTGATAACAAAGGCCCCAGATGATCATGAAATTGATTGATTCCCTAAATTCAGTGACACAATATTACCTTCTTTGGATCCTTATGTTGGTAGTTATAGGAGCTCCCCTCCCTCAATTTAAAAATAATATTTAACAAAGGACCATCATTAAACACAAAGGAACTGCTAAGGGGTTGTCTTGAAAAGCCACATGTGTTGTGTCTTTTAATGCCTAATTGAAAATGCCATTTCTTTTTAAATGACATTTTATAGTATCATCAATTTTGTCATGGAAATGTATTTGAAGAACATCTATCATATGCTCATATATTACAGATGAGGATGCTAATGTCTAAAGTGTCTAAGGGAATTTCTTCAAATCCATAGATTATTTATTAGTTTGAAGACTTGGAACAAGACTTGTGATTCCAAATTCAGAATGAATTTTAATCTATCACATTATCTATACAATCAGATCAGAGACTGTCGGAGATGGAATGCAAGTCAGATATTCTGTAGCTGAACTTCATGAAATGAAGGGGAAAAAATTATTTTCTATTTCTCCATGATTATTACATCTGCAGGAGAGAGCTAGTTTGAGGATATAGTTTATCTAAATTTTAACAAAATTTCTGATACATTTTCTCATTTAATTCTTGTGGAGAAGATAGATGATAATACAATTAGATGGATTGATAATTGGTTGGGTGTTGGCGACAAAGACATGTTAATTATTCTATGTCAGCATGGGAGTAGAAACCCAGTGGAATTCTCCAGGGACCTGTGTTTGGACTTGTGCTGCTTAGCACTATTATTATGATTCAGGTAAATTATACATGATATATATATATATATATATATATATATATATATATATATATATATATATATATATATATATATATATATATATAAAAAATTTTCAGATTAAACAGAGTATAGATGAATGGTAAGGATGGTTAGAGGATTATAGAGTTAGGGCTCAAAATTATTTAGACAGCCTAGAACATAGAGTTAAACTTAGGAAGATCAAATTCAATAGGATAGTAGTCTTGCCTTTGGGTGATTTTAATTAAAATCAGCATATAACCCATCATTACTGCTCAGTTGTTAAATCTTAATTCTTCTAACTCTACATAGTAGCTTGTATCTGACCTTTCTCTGAGTGGATTATAGAGCACATGGATTGGAAAAAATTTGCAACCCTCTTGGATAGGCAAGTTGGGGACAGATTTTCAAATGCTTTAAATACTTTTTTAAAAATGATTTTGTGTTGTATCTTTGGAGCTAGAGGTATTTGAGTTTCTGGAACTCACTGGGAGTGCTAGAGTAGGGACATTTCATCAAGTGTCACTGTCACCTGTAGGAATATCAATTTGCCACATAAGTAAAGGAAAATTGATTGTAGAGAGGAGAAATTGATGGTTATTGTTCAGTCACGTCTAACTCTACATGATCTGTTAGGATTTTTGGGGGCAAAGATACTGGAGTGGTTTTCCATTTCCTTTTTAGCTCATTTTACAGATGAGAAAACTGAGCCAAGTAGGGTGGAGTGACTTGCCTAGGGTAATACAACTAGGAAGTGTCCAAGGCCACATTTAAACTCAGGAAGATGAGACTTCAAGTCCAGTACATTATTCACTGAGCCACTTAGCTATCCCTAGAACAATTAAGAGGGCATGTCAATAAAGCTGCTAAAAGATGATTAAGGGGAAACTATTTCAGTGGATTTTGAGTAAAAAGAAAGGTTAGATACAAGATACTGTATAGGGTTAGAAGAAATAAGATTATAAAATTGCTCAATAATGGGCTATTGACTGAACAATTACTTAAGGCTGTAAACCTTAGATGGAAGGAGATAAAACCGAGTAATGAAGAGGGACATATGAGTTCTTTTTCTATGAATTGATTCTGATATGTCTAGATGACAATTTGCTCCAAATATCCAGCTGTGGATTTCAAAGAGATAGACCAAGGTGTTTGTGTATAGATTTACCTATATCTATATTACATATGATAGATATTATATATACACACACACATATGAACACATATACACATGTGTATATACATATATATATACACATATATGTGTGTATATGTCTGATATTAATTTTGAATTGTAGCCTACATAGAGATGATAATTAACTTGTAGAATCTGATATTATTATTGCAAATGAGTTTAAATGAAAAAAAAAAAAAGGAAAACTATGACAAGAGACTCTTCACTGACATCAATAATTAGAGGGAAGGATGTTAATTATTTTACAATAAAGGAAAGTCAGGGGTGCCTGGACAACTATGAGTAGAATCAGGAAAATACAATTACCAAAACCCAAGAGAGTAAAGGATAAATATCACAGATAGTTGTGTATGAGTTACATATTAATTTAAATCCCATAAGATATAAACTAAGAATTATGAAAACTGGGAAAAAAAAACAAAGAAAAGATCACTTATTAAAAGATCTTTTGTTATTCAGAGATTGTGGATTCATATAACTGATCAGCTCAGAATTCATGTTACTAAAAATTGTGAAGTGAGAAAAAAAATTTAGACAGTAATGGTGATAGTTTTGCACAGAAGGTAGACTGATTGAAGGAAGAAGAAATAAAAACTACTAAATTGATGGCCATGAGGGAATCAAATTATGGCATTTTAAAAAAATAAGCAAGATTTTGAAAGGGCGGTAGGGAGTAGGGAGGTAACCAATAATTAGGAACACACTGAAAATTAAAGGAAAAAGATAATTACTACTTCAAGCTTCTGTAAGATATAGGAAAGCCTGAGATCCATCCACAGGTTTTTGATGAGTAAAAGATCCAAGTCTTCCTAGAAATGAAATGAATGGAAATAATAGGATAGGAAAAAAAGAATAACATTGAATAGATTTCTTTTTTAATTTTCTCAATATAATGAACTCATCTTCTGAGGAGGTGGGGGGAGAGTTAGTGCTAGAGTTTTGTGACAGCTTAGATGGTATACTGGGACTTCAGATTTCAAAAATCTGATCTTGATTCCTGACTAAGATATGTATCAGCTGTGTAACCCTGAACCAATTGTTTAAGTACCTTTAACCTCAGTTTCCTCATCTTTAAAGTGGGGATACTTATGAGAATCAAATGAAGTAATATTTGAAGTATATTACACCCACTATTTCACTACTTACATTTTATCTATTATATTTAAGAAGAGGAGAAATACATCAGAACATTTCTATATGGGAAGTAGTATAAAATCAGAAAAGCATACATACAATGACTTTCAACAGTCAGAACTCAAATATGTTAAATAACACATATGTAGGGGACTTACTGACTTCTTCTGGCCTTTTAAAATAATATATGTATAAGACATGAGAAGGTAGGTGGATGGAGTTAGCCAGGACCTAGATATCAATTGAACTAGAGCACAAACTACTCCATAGAGAATTGTAGAAAAGATTAACTAAAGGGTTGGAATTAGAAGTGAAGAAAATAAAATTATCATATGAGGAAATAAATAAAAAGAACAAGGGAGGGAAGAAAGAAAGGAGGAAAGAAGGAAAGAAGGAAGGAAATAAGGAAGGAAGGAAGGAAGGAAGGAAGATGAGGTAGAGAAGGGGATGTAATGAAATGATCATTGAGCCTCTTTTAATTGTGGTTAAATGACTCATATGTGATTAAGGGTTAACAGTCTTTTGGAGAACAATTCCTTATGGTGTCTCTTCCATGGCCATTGCTCTTTCACCCTTTATTTAAATAATAACAATATCTAGCTTCACATCAAGCATTTTCCTTTCTTACTAAGTAACTTTTCTTGAGAAGACCTTCTTCCACTATTCAACTGACTAAAATGAAACTAGGATTCCTGTGTTTCTGTCTCTCACACTTACCAGCTGGGTAAGCAAAAGTAAGCTTTCTCATCTGTAAAAATAGTAATGATGTCAGTGCTATTTATCCTGTAAAAGTATTTTGAGGTTCAAATTAGGCATTGTTGTTAACACTTTTGTTAACTTTAAATTATCAGTTATTATTATTATGACTCATATTCATTAAACTTTTTTTTTTCTTTTTAACCAGCCTATGATTTAACTGGATTCAAGAATTTCCCAACAAGGAAACTTCTACTATCCATGCAGTTAATCAAATGTTTTGCAGTTTCTGGATGTAAAGAGATATGTAGGTAATTATAGGCTAAATGATTTACCCACTGACATATAGCCAGAAGCAGGACATGAAAGGTTTCCCAATTCCAAGATTATTGTTCCATTTTTTTTTTTTATCTCAAGCTTTACACCCTTCCTTCCCAATTGGAGTAAGAGCTACTAACTCATTAATCTTATTGATATTTATTCTTAAATGGCAAATATGTCATTGCGACAAAAGTATATAAGTTAAAACTAGATGTTATATTAATTGACTGGATTATAATAATTTTTAAACATGATATTAACTCATCTCTCCCTTCCTCGGGTTGCAGACAAGTTAATTACGTGAAAGAAATTTACTGTCATCAGTTTTGTATAAGATGAAAGGGACATGAATAACCTTTCTTAGCATTGAGGATGTATTGTATTCCTTCATTGACAATGTAAAAAATTCATCACTAACAGAATAAGCAGTATCTTGGAGAAGACTAATGATTGACCCAACTTTGAATTAAATTAACTGGCTTGTTTGAGTAAGGTATAGGCAAGGTCTCATTAGAGGAAGAAATGAAGAGAAAATGAAAGAACCAATAAGACTATGTTATAATCAGGAAGTTGGCAGAGGATTGACCAAAATGGAGAATAAGAACAATGTAACTGAATTCATTCTCCTAGGCCTTACACAAAGTCCAGAGCTTCGAATGATATTCTTTGTCATTTTTTTAATCATATACATTGCCACAATTATAGGAAATATACTCATTGTCATAACCATGACGGTCAGCCAAACTTTGAAATCACCCATGTACTTTTTTCTAACTTTTTTATCCATCATGGATGCTACCTACTCTTCAGTCATTGGTCCAAAAATGGTTGTGGATTTACTCTATAAGAAGACAACCATCTCTCTGAAAGGCTGTCTGACCCAGCTGTTTGCAGAACACTTTTTTGGTGGTGTTGGAATCATCCTCCTTGTGGTCATGGCTTATGATCGCTATGTGGCCATCTGTAAACCCCTGCACTACATGACCATCATGAATCCTCGTGTGTGCCAGCTGTTGGTGGCAGCAGCCTGGATGGGGGGCTCTGTACATGCTACCATTCAATTAATCTTCATGGCTCATCTTCCATTCTGTGGCCCTAATGTAATCGATCATTTCATGTGTGATTTGTTCCCATTGCTGAAATTGGCCTGCATGGACACCCGAGTTCTTGGCCTTTTAGTCATTGCTAACAGTGGAGTAATGTGCCTGTCCATCTTTCTCATTCTAATGGTCTCCTATATTGTTATCCTCTCTTCCCTGAAGGGTGGTAGTTCAGAAGGAAGGCGAAAGGCCCTTTCCACGTGTAGCTCTCACTTCACAGTGGTGGTCTTGTTTTTTGCTCCCTGTATATTCTTGTATGTGAGACCAGTAGCCACTTTTCCGATAGACAAAGCTGTAGCTGTATGTTTTACTATGATTACTCCTATGTTAAACCCTTTGATTTATACCCTGAGGAATACAGAAGTTAAAAATGCCATGAGGAAACTTTGGATTACAAAAGTGACTTTGCTTTTTAAATAAAATATGCCCAACAATCAAATTATTGAAATGAAGAGGAAAGATGCAAACACTTTAGTTTTCTTGACTCATCAGTGCTTGTATGCAGTCAGTCACTTGTACAGTTAGTCTTAATGACCTCTGCTCAAATCTAGTTTAAACTTTGGACACCTTCCAGGGCAGCCTGCAAGAGACAGTGGTAGAATATTCCCTTGCCCAAGCTCACTAATTCCATCTCTCTATGCTATTGTAATAGCAGTACTAATCGCCTATGCTCATGATTACTTATGCTTATCAACATTTTTTTTTTTGGCCTTATTTGTTGCCTTGGTTATAGTTTTTGCTCTGTTTATAAAAGTAGCATGTTTGAAATCCACACCAGCTAGATCCAAATGTTTGCTACAATTATGTGCTAATAAAATATTTTTTACCTTTCTTTTCCTGAGTTTACTTATTGACTTGGGTGAGGCCTGAACCAAAATTTGTTTTAACAACAGGTTGCACACTGGTTATGATACACTTTTTACTTATCAAAGGTCACAATCCAATTACACTCCCCTTCCTAGTCAAAATTTTCTCATTAAGTATTATATACAGATTATAATTATCTGGACTTTTATCTTTTCTTTTGCTACCTAGATTAATATTAAATGTAATGAGATAGATAGATAGATAGATAGATAGAAAATGAGAGAGAGAGAGAGAGAGAGAGAGAGAGAGAGAGAGAGAGAGAGAGAGAGAGAGAGAGAGAGAGAGAGGAGAAGGGAAGAAAGGAAGAAAGGAAGAAAGGAAGAAAGGAAGAAAGGAAGAAAGGAAGAAAGGAAGAAAGGAAGAAAGGAAGAAAGAAGAAGAAAGAAAGAAAGAAAGAAAGAAAGAAAGAAAGAAAGAAAGAAAGAAAGAAAGAAAGAAAGAAAGAAAGAAAGAAAGAAAGAAAGAAAGAAAGAAAGAAAGAAAGAAAGAAAGAAAGAAAAAGAAAGAGAAAACTGGTAGGTAGGTAGATAAGTAGGTAGTTAAATGATAGAGATGAGGGAGGGGAGAAAGACTCATTCATAGAGGAAGACAGAGACACAGAGGAGACAAAAACTGACATCATTTGAAATATTCTTCACATATAGTCATTCACCTATACAAAATAAAGAAAGATATATGATTGCTATATTTTCCTCTAGGGCTAGACATCATTATTTCCATTATACACAATTTAATTTCATTCTGAACCATTCTGGTTTATCTTGTCACAGTAAATTCTTGGAGCTGATTTTTTTTTTTTTTTTATTCTTTATTAATTCAATATGTTCCCCATTCAATATAATTCCCCATGCTTCTCTGAATTCTTCATATTCATCATTTCTTATGGTACAAAGATACTATAATACAGGAAACAAATATTTATTGTTGTTGCTTGTCCATAATTCTCTAAGAAGACCAGGACATTGGGGAGTGACACCATATACATCCACATGAATTGGATTTGACGTATCTATTAAATGTCAAACACTGAGCTAAGCACAGAAGATAGAAAGAAAGCAAAATCACTTCAATAAATTATCCTTCTAATGGAGTAGACTACAAGCAAATAACTATATACTTAAACATTATTTATTATATAAATAGAAGGCAATCTAATTTGAGAGGAGGCCACTACAGAGGTGTGATGTACAATTTGAACTGAATCTTGAAGGATGTCAATGAAGGCAGGAAGTGGGGAGAGAATATTCTAGGTTTTAGAGCCAGGAAATGAATGACAAGGTACCAAGAAGAAAAAGGGAACAATGTATGTGCAAATCTAAATGATTTTCCAGAATTTAAAATTCTTCCAATTCCTATGTTTTTCCCTCTCTTGTTATAATCACTCTGCTACTTTCATCTTTTTAAAAATATTTTTTAATTAGCTGAGTATCATGTAAAGCCTCAAATTAGATTTATTTGTATTTCATTTATTAGTAACATGGAACTATCTTCCTCAATCAATCAGTCACCATTTATTAAGCACCTACTATGTGCTAGGCATTAGTTCTTGCTCTCTTTAAGTCATAACTAGCTTATGACTCTGTTGACGGTCTGTCCCTAAATGAGTATTTCTTTAATTCTCCTTTTCCATTTTCATTTATATGTTATCTTTTTTTGTACTAGAATGTAAGTTCTTTGAAAATGCTTTTTCTTTTTATTTGCATTGTATTCTAAGTATTTAACACAATGCCTGGCCCTAGTAAGCTTTAATGAATGTTCTATATTATCTATCTAAATGATGTTTACCTACTTCTCAAATTTATTTCTAATCTATCATCTACCTCTTCCATCTATCACATATCTACTTTTCCATCTAATCTGTCTTTTATCAATCCATTTACTCCTCTCTTATCTCTTCATTCTGTCTGCTTATCTTTCTAGAAATCTAATATGCAGTTGTTAATAATTTCTTTTGATCACACCTCCAGGTTAGTGTGTCACAAAATGAATTTAAAGTGATGATTAATACTGGGTCATTTACTTCTCATTTGTTTCTTTCATTTCCCTCCCCTATTAAACCTGATTCCCAATTTATAGAGAGGCAGGAGTAACTGTGGTAAATTATTTTATTGTTGTCCTAAGGGAATGCAGTCAATATTTTCTATCAAAATAAGAATATGGATTTTTCAGGCTAATTTTCCAAAGGATGCTTGTTTTCTCCTAAAACCTACCAAGAACAATAATTAAGTCAAGGCAAAGTTATCTGGGGATGCACCACATACATTATGTGGAGAAACTAGGAAGCCTAACATTTAATTAGCACAAAAATTCATTAAAGCAGGAAACGACCAGATTGCTAGCTTCCTTTACCTTGTAGCCACATCCCAGTAGAGCTTCTCCCCAGCCTAGTCCCATCATAATAGCCTCTTCCTTTCAAGATGCACAAGTCGTATTCATTTTTTTGTAGAAGTGAGATCAAAGTATCCTGGGGTTCTCTCTATAGGGAATGCTGATAGGCTGATATTCACTAGTCCTTAAAAGGGATGCTATCATTTTTTGTCTTTGTATCCCTAGAGATAATCATGATGTCTAAAATATACTTGATAATTATTAAAAGTTAGTTAGTTGAATTACTGATTGATTTCTCTTCTCACTTTAGCATACTATACAAGTGGTATCTTTGCCTACTTATGGCTAAGAAGATGGGAATCCAATGTCCATTAAAGCAGCCTAGGCCCTTTGGGGAATATTTTAGTTAGGTGTCAGATTTCCCTTTCCTAAAATTTACATTTGCCTCTTTGAGACTTCTGTTCATTAATTCTGATTCCTTCCCAAGGGACTATCGAGTTGGATGGTCAGTTATTTATTAAATACTACATGATAAATTTAAAAGTCTTGAGATACAAAGAAAGGCAAAAACAATCTCACTTTTGAGGAGCACATACTCTATTAAGGGAGATACTATGAAAACAACTAAATATAATAAAATGTACTGATGGGATAAATTTAAGCTAGTAATTAGAGGATATATTTTGGAATAAAGATGGAAGGGGAAAGACTTCTTGCAGAAGGTAGAAGGAGCCAGAGAAACCAGGAGATAAAATAAGAGAGAATTCCAGGCATGGGAGATAGCCATGCCTTAGGAGACCCAGACTTAGGAAATGAAGTGTGTTATGCTTGCCAATGAACAGATTCTACTATTCCCGCAGAAAGAGAAGTGCTATAAGATGTAAGAATATTGGAGATTTTGGGGGGCTAAAATGTGCTTTAAATGCCTAGGAGCCATTGAAGTTTATTTATTTGGGGCTTAGGGGATGACGTGCTCAGGAATATTTGGGGAAATTAGGTAATGCTGGAGAAACTGAGCAAGATAGAGATTAGAGAGTATTTAATCATTTATTAAATGGAGAGATATATTGGGATCAATTGGATCTGTGGTTTGGTCCCAGGGTTGAATGAGACTATCATTTCCAAGAATCTAGCCAACAATGTGAGTTCTCAAAGACATATATACACAGGGCTCAGCTGCAGGGGGTAGACTGAGGCAGGGGCAGAGTCAGAGTGCTGAGAGTGGGAAATGGGACTCTGACAGGGTTGGGTAAGTCTCTGGACAAGGTGATGGCATAATCAATCGGAAGCACCCCAGACATGGGGAGAGGCATCTGATATTCTAAAAGATAAGATCTTTTATCCTTATCAAATATTCTGAAAAAGAGGGAGGGGAAGTTTTGCAGGACTGAACTTTTAGCTGAAGCACGGAAACTGAGTCAGGATTGGGTCAGGATAATTAGGGAAACTGAGTTAGGACAATAAAAGAGAACTGTGGTATAACAATTAATTGATAAATTAAGTATGCATAGGAGTGGTGAGAGATTTCTGGCAGGCTGAGAGACTAGCAGGGTGTTGAAATGGTGGAAAGTGGAATGATAAGGCCCTGCATCATGAGTGTGATTATGTCAGAAGAAAGCTATTTATGTGAGAGATAATTCAAAGGCAAAATTGAGAGGCTTTTGTAGTATATTGATTATGGGCATTAAAGTTTAATTTTCCCTTAGTTCTTTTCCTTGTGGAATTTCTTTAAATTCTTTTTGAATGCCTATGTAAATTTCCACAGTCCCAGTCTCCAAAATAGACACACTTATGTTTACATTTACAAACATGTATGCCCCACGTATACATACACTTAAATTCATAAATAGAGTAATAGACAAATGTATATATACTCACACAATACACACTCATGTCCCTTTACACAAATTTACACACGTACATATATACACCCACACATTTTCACACATCCTTACAAATATAATCATAGCTACATGCATGTGAACATATATACACATAGTCACATACTTCTGCACATGCACTCACACAAGGGTATACACACTCACAGACATGTATACATTAACACCAATTATATTCATATGTACTTATATACATATATACACATTATATTCATATATACTTATACACACACACACATATATATAATTTTACAAACAAGTGAACAAATGTATATAATATATATGCACACTCACATACTTAACCTTTTCTTCCCCAGTTCCCATGGTATATTATTAGATCAGGAAGCCCTGAGTTGCTATTCTGGTTTTTTTGTTTGCTTGTTTTGTTTTTTTTTTCACTGAATCTGCAGTCATTTTTAAAGCTTTTTCTTTTTTAAAATCACTTGAATAGAAATAGGATCCATCAGGAATTTTTTTTTGGAAATTTAACAAACCAACAAGTAATTGATTATGCTAAAGCATAAAGATGCAAAGAAAGGCAAAAATAAGTCTTGTCCTAATGGATCTCATAACCTGTTATGGTAATACTACAGATAAATCATTAGTTATATGTAGAGCAAGTAGAAAGTAATTTGAGAGTGAAGAGCAATATGAGCTGAGTCTTGAAGATAACCATAAAAACAAGAGGCAGAGGTCAGGAGGAAGAATTAACTACACTGCCTGACCTTCCAGCTATATGAAAATCATCTTACATAACTGTCCACAATAAAATGAAAGCCATTTTTTATTTCCTTTGTATTCCAATACCATTGCCAAGAAAACCCCAAATTGACATCACAGAGTTGGGCAATGCAGAAAATAATTGAACCACCACACAATTGTAGGAGGCACATGTTGCAAAAACTCTTTTTTTTTTTTTTAACCAAATGTTACACTGTTACACTCTTCACTATTTACTAATTTTCATTGTCAAGTGAAGATTTAAAAAACCTTATACAACCTCATATTTTCACAAACATTTGACACACACTGTGCTTTATAAAGATCATGGATGTACTGAAGTTCAGACTGAATCTGAAGTTAGCTTCGAAAATCAAGTTCGCAATAATGTTTTAAACTTGGAAGCCAACAATTGTTTCAAGAGACATATAATTATTCCTATTTATTCTGAAAAAGAGAGCAGAGGATAGAGAAAAGAACAGGGTATTTGGATTCAGAAGATGTAAATTTGAAAAAAAAAGTATCTTTACATGGATTAATTTGCTTAACTACTTTTCTAGTACTAATTACAGTTCTATCCTAGAAATGGTATAAAATGACTTTATGCTATTATCAAATGATAAAATCCTGAAGTTTCTTCCCATATATTTGGTCTATGATCTATAATTTACTTTGGATAGTATTTATTCTGTGAAAATCTATGGATCCATTCCCATGATTCTCTTTCTTAAGAATTTACAAAATTTTGAGCCTATCTGCAGATTTTCCAATTTTGTTCTCTAGTATAAACTGTTATATCATTCTATCTAATATAAATAGTTATCACAAAACTAGATCTTTGTAACAACCAGAACCAATTTTTTGGTATTCTATTCCTTCAGTTATTTCACTTATCTGAAATGTTCCCAAACATCCTTCTCTTCCACCTTTTTCTTCCCCCTTTCCCTATTAAATGCAAGTCATTATCCCACCTATCCAAGGATTAAATGAATAGCAAAACAAAATAAAACAATATCTCTTTCATGAAAAAAATCTCTCCAAATAATACTGATCACTTTCTAGCTCTGAATTCCTACACACTGGCTTCATCATTCAATCATCTAGCTATTCATTTAACAAAATACCTACTCTGTGCAGAAAAATCTATTACATGTCCCTGTAGTGTATTTATTTATGTTACAAAGGTTTTTTTTTTTTTTCCCCCCATTAAAATTCAAAGTCATTGAAAGATAGGGCCTTTTTCATTTAATTCTCCTTATCTGGCATAGAAACTAAAAATGAGATGGATCAACACTGAGATAATGAGAGCTAGAGAATGGACATACATATTTATTTATTTATGTTCATTTAATGACAACTGTTTGAAAAGGAAATGGCAAACCTGTATCTTTGCCAAGAAATGGCAAATGCAAATGGGATCATGGCTAAAACTACTGAACAATGACAATTACAACTATTCTATTCTTTAAAATAGCCCCACTCAAATGGATGAAAAATTTAGCAGAATGAAGAGATACTTTTCTTAAATATAAATGTAAACTGAAGGGTTTAAATTCAAGGAGATTTAAAGGAACAAAAATTGAAAAAGAGTGAATGGAAATGAGATAATCCACTTTCTTATTTGTTTTATCATTAGTCATAACCCACCATAGTAATAACAATAATCTAACTGCAGTAAGCAAGTGATAGAACAATAAAATAAAGAGCACTCATTGATCATAGAAAGAACTGTGACTTAGTAAAAACATGATTATCCTACAATAGAAAACCAAGTAAGATACTGAGCTTTGAAAACCTTTTGACATTGATTGACCCTACTGGAGTCATGAATTAAATATCAATTGATAGACTGTATTTTAATTCATTCTTTTGCCTGGAATAGCCAGGATAGTAGTTAAGAGTGAGATATAAAACACATCAGTCTGACTAATCATAAATCACTAATCATAAAACTCATGTTTAAAGTGGCCAGTGGATTTTCTGGGGGTGATCTATGTCCAGAAGAATTTAGAGACAGATGAGCATGTGTTATATAACACTACATCTCTTTATTAATTATTAAAAAAAAATAACAACAATGTCTTTCTTGTATGCCATTATAAAAAGGTCATATGGCCAGAGTTAAGTGAAATTTAATAAATCAAAAGATAAGCATGCTCCCTGGTATGAGAGGAACACAAGAAAATTCTAATTGAATGTTTTTTATGTCCTTTATTATTATGTTCTTTAAATCATTAAATCATTCCAGTAATCCAGATCATTAATCTAGATCATTGGATCTAGTGGATCTAGATCATTAATTTTATGAGAATTATAAAAGTATAATGGGATGTAAGGAGGGAGTGAGGGATAATTTTAAATTATTGTGTCCTCAGCAATTTCCTTCAAAGCATTTGAAAATATAACTGTCAGGATGACTTTGTATCTTACCCAGGTCATGAGATTTCCTAGATAATAGTATCAAGTTAATGTCTATTAGTGACACCTTGTGGTTTAAAGCAATAATAGCACAACTATGGAAATTCACGTCCCCATAGAATTGTAAAGTTTGCAAATGATTTCCTCATAACACCATTTCAAAATCAGATAAATAAACATAAAGATATATAATTTCCATGGAACAAGACTGAGCTGCTCTGAATGGGGGAAAGGAGGGAGATGGGACCATTATTTTGTGAGAGGGAAGGATTTCTACACAGGATATTTATTTTGGGAACAGAATTAGGAATAATTTTTGAAGTTAAAGAATGAATGAAACGTAGGATTCATATCCATATCTAAAAATTTCTCTTTTTCAAATTATTATTTCTTTTTAACTTTCATTTAAAACATTTTGAGTTAAAATTATTTTTCCCTTCCACCCTCTCCCACTCAATGAGAAGGTAAAACATGTGATATCAATTATATATGTGAATTCATTCAAATTCATTCAAAACATGATGCAAAAAAATCTAGAAAAATCAAATTTAAAAATTATATTTCCATTTACCTTCAGAAATTTTCAATTCCTTCTCTGGAGGTGGATAGCATTTTTAATCATAAATCTTTTGGAATTTCTTAAATATTGTTCAGATCAGAATACCTAAGACATCCACAGTTGGTCATTGTACAGTATTGCTGTTACTGTGTACATTTCTTTTTCTGTTAACTTGACATCTGTTCATATAAGTTTTTTCTAGGTTTTTATGAAACCATCTTGCTCATCATTTCTTATAGAACAATAGCATTTCATCACAACAATATATCATGACTAATCAGCTATTCCCCAGTTACTGGGCATCTCCTCAAGTTCCAATTTTTGGCATCATAAAAAGAGCTGCTATAAATGTTTTTTTTTTTTTTTTTTTCCCACATATAGGATCATATATATCCTTTTCCTTTGATCTCTTTGAAATACAGACCAAAAGCGGTATTGCTGTGTCAAAAGATAGGCACAGCTTTATACACCTTTGGGCCTAGGTCCAAATTGCTTTCCAAAATGGTTGGCTCAAGTTCATAGAACCATCAAGAGGATATTAGTTTCTGAATTTTTTATATCTCCTCTAATATTTATTGTTTCCAGGTTCTGTCATGTTAACCAATCTGATAGATATGAGCTGGTATCACAAAATTGTTTTAATTTGTATTTCTCCAATTTAAAACATTTTTTTTTTTTTTTTTTTTTTTTTTTTTTTTTACATAAGACTATACAAGTTTTGATTTCTTCTGAAAACTGTTTATATACACTAGGGGAATAACTCACAGTCTTATAATTTTGCTTCCCTCTATAACTGAGAAATAAGGCCTTTATCAAAGAAACTTACTGTAATCTATACTCCCATTTCCTTCTAATCTTATCTGTACGATTTTGTTTATTGAAAAACATATGTGTATTACAGTTTACATGTAATCAAAATTACCCATCTTACTCTCACAATTAGGAAATGGATTTGGAGGAATAGAGAGGAATTGTACAAAGTCTCTGTATAAAATGTATGCCATTCCTCCAAAAATAATTGATCCTTAAAGGTAGGGACATGTTTTATTTTTGTTTCTCTATAATAATTAAATATTTATTTTTGAAGTTAGTTTGAAGTACACTCAGTGTCATTGATGCCATTATTATTTAATAGATAAGTAGTAAACCACAGCTCACCAATCATTTCATTCTCTCTGCAAATGATTGATTCACAAGAATAAAGGGAAAATATTATTGATATCTATTATAATCATTCAACTTAGCTTTAAGTTTTGCAATATACTTTACATATGTTTGCTCTTTAATTTGAGCCTCACAATAAGAATGCTGGGTTAGTGCTATTATCTTCATTTATAGGTGGGAAAACTGAGGCTGGAAAAACTTATATGATTTGCCCAAGATCACATAGCTATTATAAATAGGAAACCATATATGAACTCAAACATTGCTGACTACAAATCCCCTATTGTGTCTATTCCAAATATTCTTTTTTAATAAATTACTTAAAAAAATCTTATTTAAAATTTTGTGTTCATTATAATGCTTGAAGTCATTATCTAGGATTATCCTAGTCTCCCCTCCCTTCTCCTCCTTTCCACCCTCCTTTCTTTCTTTCTTCCACACTATATATAGATATAGATATAGATATAGATATAGATATAGATATAGATATAGATATAGATATAGATATAGATATAGATATGTATACACACACATATATACATACACACACATATATACACACACATAAATGATGGAGTTGGAGAAATATCATCCAACTGTACACTTTCTATGCATAATTTATGCCACTCCACAAAGAATATTTGGTACTGGATATATACTTTCATAAATAATTTAAATAGAAAAATTAATATTTATTAATATTTATATATACCTACCTATCTTTATCTATAGACTTATGTCTCTCAGTCCATCAACATGTTTCCCTATCTATAGATTTGTCTCCATCCATTAATCTATGCATCCATCTCTCTATCTTTGCTAATCACAGAGGATGGAAAAAAAAAAAGCTTAGTAAATAATAGTTGAATGTTTACATGCTACACTTAAAACTCTGTTTTGACTTTGAACTACCCTGTCCTCAGATTTTCTGTTTTGCACCTTTGAAATCATGTGATTTTTCACTTTCTCTCACTTTCCATGCCCAGACATCATTAAGTCTTCCTGATTCTATCTCTGTAACATTCTTTGTATATGTCCCCTTTTTAACACTCATTCACATTTAGTATTAGTTCAGGTCTTCAAGCTCTCTCTCTCTCTCTCTCTCTCTCTCTCTCTCTCTCTCTCTCTCTCTCTCTCTCTCTTTCTCTCTCTCTCTCTCTCTCTCTCTCTCTCTCTCTCTCTCTCTCTCTATCTCTCTCTCTCTCTTTCTCTCTCTCTCTCTCTTCCCCTCCCTTTCTCCCTCTCTCCCTCCTTCCCTCCCTCCCTCCCTCCATCTTTCCCTCCCTTCCTCCCTCCTTGTCTGGCTGTCTGTCTGTCTGTGTCTCTCTCTCTCTTTCTCTCTCTCTCTCTCTCTCTCTCTCTATATATATATATATATATATACATATATTTATATATATATATATAAAATGTGTGTATATATATACACATAGTATGTGTATTAATATATGTATATATATATACACATATATATTTACCAAATTATCTTCTTTTGTACTAGTCTTATATTTTTACAGTTAAACTTCTCCACTCTGCCAAAATACATTTTCCAAAATCATAATTATGTTGTTATCTCAGCTATGCTGAAATATTTATAGTTTCTCATTGCTTCTAAATGCAAATTTCTTAGTTTAATTTTTAAAACCATAAGATTCTGATATTACCAGAATTATACTTATTAATATTAACATATTTATTTAAGATGATTTCACTCATAATCTCTACATTGCAGCCACACATTGCAAGCACACTTGTGTGCTTGCCTGAACACAACATTCTTTCATTTCAATGCCTTCATGCATTTATTCTGGAATTTCTTTTCCCCCTGTCTTTATAACATCATTTTTTTCCTTCAATTTTGAGTGTTTTCTTCCTTTCTCAAATTAATTTGTAATGATATCTCATTTGAAACTTTGTATCCTTTTTTTCCCCCAAACATAGGATGTAATGTATTCTAGAGCATAAGGTTCCTATTTCATTTTTTTCTTCCTGTGGTCTATAATAATCACAATGACTACCTTATGCATAGTAGATGCTTGTGAATTGAATCTTATCAATTGCAGGAGTCATTTCTCTATGCATTATCTCTCTCAAGTATAATGTAATATTTTATATTTGAATGTAATGGATTTTTTTTTGTTACCTCCAACAATAATACAGTATCTTGTGCATAAAAGGTGCTTAATAAATCTCTGATAAGTTTAATTGAACTTTTAAAACTTTTAACTAAGCTATTACATAATGAATGTGTAGACACAATCTAAGAGGAAATGAAATCTAAAACGATAATAAAGACACACTGAACCTTTTATTTTTTTGACAGAATTTTAGTGGCCCCATTCTGAGAGGCTTAGAGGAATGAGTCCAGGTTTTCCTATAATCTCCATTCTTAATACTCTGTTGCTATTGTGGCTGTGGTGTTGGTGTTGGTGTTGGTTGTAGTAACTGGGGTTAAATGACTTGCCCAGGGTCACACAGCTATGAAATGTTAAATGTCTGAGACTAGGTTTGAACTCAGCTCCTCCTGATTTCAGGGCTGGTGCTAGTTGCCACCTAGCTGTCCCTTAATACTATATGTTGACAATGATTGACTAGAACAGGGGGAAAGAATTCGAGTTCCAAAGTCAGAAAACTTATGTTCTAATGCTAACAACAATGTTTACTGTTTTTGTGATATTTGATAAATCACTTAATTTCCCTGATTCTCACTTTTCACACCATTAAAGCTAGAAGTCTGGATTAGAATACTATTCACGAATCTTCCATCTCCACTTCTATTGTCCTAAAGGAAAAATGTGTGTTTGTGTATATTTGCAGATTTATTAATAATTTTTCATAAGGATATATATTTCATTGATGAAAATATATTAAAATATAATTTATTTCAGAATTATGGAATTTCAATATTGGCAGTTGAGACACACACATGCACAAATATATATCTATTATAAAATGTATATACATACATATATATATGCTTGTGTGTATATATATACATATATATATATACATATATATATGTATATATATACATATTTGTGTGTATATGTGTATATATGTATGTATACATTTGCTAAATATTTATCAGGAATCTGTGATATAGAAAAAGAAATCAAAATAGGAAGAGGAAAGTCCATCCCATCTCAGGGCATATGTGCATTATAATTTATTCCTATACAAAAAGATAAACAGTATAAAAGTTAAAATCAATTGAAATCATATTTAAAAGATTTATCAAAAGGAACATCAAAATTTCTCACAGACTGATTTAAATGTAAGTATACAATCTTGACAAATCATCCTGTTAGGAAATACCCCCCTTCCTGCCCACAAACCCTAAGAGATCTTAAGGAATGATTCCATAGGTCCACAAGCTCCAAGGGAATCCAGTCAAAACACTAAACAAGGAAACTTGATTGTTTCTCCCAAGAGACCATGTAAAGGCATCACTAGAGCAGAGACAAGGGCATTTCATACCCTTAAGGGCCAGAGACATCACTTTTCTCTCTGTTATAGATATTGAAATTGAGAAAAGACCCTCAAATACTTCTTAACTATATAACAAGATGACTTTTGTAGATGACCCCAGCAGATCTCTATCATTATAAACTATAAGGTATGAAGTTTATAAATATACCTTCCAGGATCTAATTGAATTGTGTGCATAGCCCTCACATTTAAGAACTGAATATGTTTATCTTTCTTGTGATTTGCTTATCAAGTTACTTACAAAAAATAACACAAGGAAAGCCTTTGATAAAAGAAGTGGAACTTTTATTATTTTTCAATTACATGGGATTTCAAGTTCATATTTTAGCTGCCCAGAGGTAAACTCAGGGCTTCTCCTGGCTGTGTGCAAGCTTTATCAAGTTTTATCAAGATCCAAAGTGTTAGAACTCTGGCCCACCAATGGCTGGGGCATTCATTGTCAAAGGACCAAGCTAGCTAAATTGGAAAGGTTCATGTCCAGAAGGCTGATCACCAGATTGATTTCACTTTTGGCTGCAACAACTCATAAACTTTCTTCAAAGGTCTGCAATCTGTCCCAGTGAAAGGAGTCAATGTTGCAATCAAGTCACAGATTCTTAAAGTAAGTATTGAAATTTTTTTTCCCCTTGGAACTTAGGCCATGTCAAATGTGTGTTTGTCTTCATGTTCCAAGGATGCTTGGGGGATGGAATTCAGAGTTTCTGGGGTGACTAATTTAAAAAATGTCAAAATTCAACATAGCATTTTATTATTATTATTGCCTTTTATGAATATCAATTATTTTATCCTATCACTTGTGAAAATGATGATTTAATGGCAAATAGATTCATGATCATTCTCTAACTGCCATAAATAACTATACTCTGTTAGAGGTAATTTAACACACCGGAATTTGAATCAGAAGGTCTTCCTTCTGATTTTTTCTGTGATTCTACAGACAAATTACTAAATCTCTTTGATTTCGGGGTTTCATTAATAAAATGAGTTTTATAGTACTTATCTCATAGGCTTATTGTGATTCTTAAAGTAGATAACACATCATTTTATTTTTTCCAAACTTAAAGCATCACATGTCAGTTGCAATTTTTACCATGATGTATGAAATTTGAGAGAGAGCAAATAATCAAAATGACATCATATATTCTGATAATATTTTATCCATTCAAAGAAAGCAAGAAAAAGTCACCAATAATTTAAGTGGATGGCACTGAATCAAAATAAGGAGAGAAAATGATGGAATGGAGAGTCAGAGACAAAGCTTAAGATAGAATAACAGAAAAACAAAAACAAAAACAAAAACAAAAAACAGAGAATGCTCTGATTATGGTGATAAAGGTAATGACTAAAGACCAACCTAGCAATTGTGTATTTCAGGCATATACATATGGAGTAGAATCATTTTTAAGATTGTATTTATTAAAGAAATTATGTAGTCTAAAACTTTCCTGAAGCAATGTAAGAATTTTATTTTTCTGGATTAAAAAAATAATAAGAGGATCAAGGAAAATATGTGGAAAGGGAAATCTCCTTTTTATAGGAATTTGCAGGATAACTGATCATTGCTTTAAAAAAAAGACAAAAAAACAAAAAAAACAAAACCTCAGAAGCTCCAGGTGTTAATATTTGTCCTACTTGTAAGTTCTTTTGAGAAAAATATGGAAGTTATTTAATTTACATAAACCCTGTTTCATGTGGTAAATGAGAACTATGATTGGTTTATATCCTTCAATCATTTGTGTTATAATTCTATTGATTATTTACTTGTCAGGTATTACAATTATGAATACACTAAATTCTGGACTTCACCAGAATACTTTTTCATTTTAGCTACCCCTCTGACTATGACAATTGTTTTCATCATTTTTTAAAGTGTGACTAATTTTACCTGGGAGTGCTCACAGACTTTGTTTTGAGTGAAAAAAAAAAAAAAAAGAAAGAAAGAAAAAAGATACTAAAAGAGAGTAAAAGATATAATGGAAAGAGTACTAAACTTGGTTTCAATAGAGACCTGGGTTGAAATGTCTCCTTTGACATTTAAAAGTTCTGTGGTAAAAAGATAGGTTAAACTCTCTCTTATTCAGTTTTCTCATCTGTAAAATGCAAGAATACATTTATGACCTTATTATTTATTGTTACAAGAAATAAATAATATATACATCTATCAATGGAAATAGTAACAACAATAATATTATGCTTGTGGTTATTGTGATAGAATACTTTTGTGTGAAACAAAATTTGAAAAATATTACATCAGATTTGAGGTTCATAAAACATTACTACACTAGGCTCCAGAGTTATTATTACTGTTTCATGGATGAAGAAATTAAAATTGAGAAAAACCTGGTATTTTCCCAAAGAGGTACATGCTAAAATTATACAAAAGGGGGAAAAAGATACAAAAACCCATATTATTATGTCTTTCACTCATTAGAATTTTTTTAAAATTTGTAATCCAAATACATAGTACATGTAATAATTTGATCAAAAGTATTTAATTCATGACCTATACCTGATACTCAGGTCAGAATTTAAATAGCAGTAGTGCTTTGGTGGCATAATGCTTCAAAATTTGAAAGGTAATTTAATTATGTTATTTTATTTGACTCTTGAAAATATATTTGTAGAAGGTGCTATAATTATCCCAATTACACGGATGAGGAAATAGGTTGAAAATAATTAAAGGACTTGTTGAAAGTTATCCATCAACTAAATATATGAAGGAGTATTTAAATTTAGCTCTCTCTGACTATAGATACACACACGTATGAATGAAATTGATTTGGAAATTTCAAATAGTTTTCTGATAATCCGAGCTAGTTATGAGTAAGGTGAATCCTAATTTGATTAATGAATTCCATGGTTCTCACTTGTTCTTATAACAGGTAACTCCTAATTAAAAGGGAGAGACTAGGTAGATGGGAATAAACATTCCTATTCCAGAAATAAATACTTTAAGAAACCCCTCATGGCGAAGTTGAGTAAAAAATATTATTTTTAGAAGGCATTCCACAAATAATTGGGTACTTCAATATACTCAGTCCAAGAGTTAAGGGAGAAATGGGTTCATTAGCTACTCAGAGAAGCCAGAACAGATGGAAAAAAAATCAACATTTCTGCTTTGGTGATTTCAACAAAGAAGCAATAAATCGTTTCTAGCTATTTCCCCTTAAAATGTACTCTTAAAAACAATTTTCTATGAATTCTAGATATTTTCACCTTAAAAAAAAAAAACTAAATTATTCAGACTGAAAATAAAACATGCAGGGATGTTCTGAAATAAATATTCTCAGAAAACATACCATAAATGGGTCAGAGTGGGATCACTGCATGTTTGTTCCTATTGAAAAAAAAAAGTTTGATTTGAACTTAGATAAAATATTGAAGTAGGCTCCCCAAAGTGTTCATGCTCAGACTCCTTTCATTTGTCCTTGCTGATCCTTTCTTCCCTTCTTTTAACATTCCTCAACCTCTGTTACTTGGTTGGATAGCAGCTATTAAGCTGCTCACATTTCTCTTAGATTCCATACACCTATTCAAATACATATAATATTTTTGAGAATTGAAATTATGAAAAATGTTCAATTTATATTTTTGCAATTCTGCGTACATGCAACTGCCCATTACATTTGTGTTTAATGCAAGCTTGTCTCTTTTTGCTTCTCACTTCTTCCTCAATATCCTATCTAATATCCATGAACTTATATATTTATGTGTTTATATAAAATATGGATGTAACAGGGAAAAAAAACATATAGGCATATATTCTCTTTTGTCCTCTGCTCTTTTATTGAATGACAGCATAGATATGCATGTATTTGCCAGAAATATTAAAGAAAACATTTTTGAAGATCTCTTGAACATTCATGTTTCAAACACAAGGTAGGTCTTATAATTTTTTTTTTTTAATCTCTCCTCTATCACTTTACTTTTCTCTGTCTCTCTCTGGTCTCTCTGATTTCTCTCTCTGGTATCTCGTCTCTCTGTTTCTATATCTCTTTATCTCTCTCTTTGTCTCTGTTTCTGTCTCTCTGTGTGTCTCTCTGTCTCTCCCTCTCCCCCCCAGGTACTCTGTGATCACCAAGACATTCAAGCCACCTAATCATGGACAATCAAAGCCAAGTGACTGAGTTCATCTTCTTGGGACTTTCACAGAATCCAGATGTTCAGAAAATGATATTTGTAATATTTCTGTTTTTCTATGTCACATCTCTGGGCGCAAATTTATTCATTGTTGTGACCATTGTCTATAGCCCCTCTCTTTTGAGTGCACCCATGTACTTCTTCCTAGCTTTCCTTTCCTTCTTGGATGCCTGCTTCTCATCTGCCATTGTTCCAAAAGTAATAGTCGATTCCCTCTATGAGAGAAAAACCATTTCATTCAGAGGGTGTATGACACAGCTTTTTGCAGAGCATTTTCTTGCAGGTGCTGAGGTGATCATTCTCTCAGCCATGGCCTATGACCGTTATATAGCTATCTGCAAGCCTCTGCACTATGTGACCATCATGAGCCGACGCCTGTGTTTACTCCTAGTAGGAGTGGCCTGGGCAGGGGGCTTTCTCCATTCCATTATCCAAATGACCTTCATTATCCCATTATCCTTCTGTGGCCCTAATGTGATTGATCACTTTATGTGTGACTTGTATCCTTTGCTGAAATTGTCCTGCACTGACACACATAGCATTGGTCTTATGGTTGTGGCCAACAGTGGCTTGATATGTATAATAATTTTTGCTCTTTTGCTCATTTCTTATGGAGTCATCCTGCACTCTCTGAGGAAATACAGTATAGAAGCACGACGAAAAGCCCTCTCCACTTGTGGCTCCCATGTCACAGTTATTGTTATGTTCTTTGTCCCATGTATAATTGTATATGTACGGACCCCTTCTACTTTTTATTTTGACAAAACTGTGGCTGTATTTTATACCATAATGACTCCCACATTAAACCCTTTGATCTACACTTTTAGAAATGCCGAAGTGAAGAATGCTATGAAGAGGTTTTGGAACAGAACAACAATTTCTATTGAAAAATAAAGATTTTGAAATAAGCAACATTGTTTTTTTGGAGAAAAGAGAGTTAGAGGGGATTTCCAAATGAATCTAAATGATAATATTCCATATTCCATATATATAATATATGTATATATATAATATATATGTAACATATATATATATATATATATATATATATACATATATATATATATAATTAGTTAACATATTGACTTGTAGAATTATTCATTAAATAATTTTATAGGTATCTTACAGCATATAGCACAGAAGATTTAGCAGTAAGAAAAAAAAACCTGAAAACCTAGAATATCAATGTAAGGACTAAAAAGGAAATTTTTAAGACAAAACATTGAATTTCATAGTGCACAATAGGAGTCATCATTTTTTAAAGCAAAAGTTACATTTCCAAAAAGAACACAGAGAAACAAATAGTATTTGACAGTGTTTCCAACAGAGTTATTCCAACCGGAAAGGATAGGATGAGAGATGCCTACACAGGTATGAGATAGTGTAGATTGACTTTAAGATTGTTTCTAATTCTGAAATTCTAGGATTTTGTGATCATCAAGACAAATAGATTTTAAAGAGGAGGAAACTGAGGTCCAGAACACTGACATAACTTGCAAAATTCACATGACTACATTAAAAGTTAGCCAAGTCTAGAATCTAGCACTTCATATTCCTATTGCAATATTTTTCAATCTTTAAAAGCCAGTTGGATAGTATGGCAGTATTCCCTTGCAAGATGATAGCAGAGAAAGAATCTAAATGATAATATTCCATATTCCATACACATATATATATTATATGTATATATATGTAACACACACACATATATATATATACACATACACACATACATATTATATATATATATATATATATATATAATTAGTTAACATGTTGACTTGTAGAATCATTCAGGGCTTGTCTATGTTCACTACTCCTGTTGAGGATAGAAAAACAGAATTCATTAGACCTAAAATTCTATAAATAAGACTATTCAAGTAATGAAGTTGGTGAGGAGTCTTAAGATCTAATGAATTGATGGAGAGCATGGGAATAAATTGATTCTTTTTTATAGCTTTTTATTGACAGAACATATGTAGGGATAATTTTTCAATATTGACCCTTGCAAACACTTCTGTTCCAACTTTTCCTTAACTTCCCTCCACCCCCTCCCCTAGATGGCAGGCAATCTTATACATGTTAAACATGTTAAAGTATAACTTAAATACAATATATATGTACATATTTACACAATTCTCTGTATAAACAGAAAAATCAGATTTAGAAAGGTAAAAATAACCTGGGAAGAAAAACAAATATGCAAGCAGTCCACATGCATTTCCCAGTGTTCTTTTGCTGGATGTAGCTGATTGTGTTCATCACTGATCAATTGGAACTGAATTGGATCCTCTCATTGCTGAAGATAGCCAATTCCATCAGGATTGATTCTCAAGACTGATTTTTAATAGAGGGAAATACTAGCATCTTGTCTAATAGTGGCTTCAAAGAAGGTGAGAATTGAGTCTAAGAATCCATTCCATTCTTGACAAAAATGTTTATATAAAGGAGGATAGAACATAATAAATGAAAAGTTTTCCCCTTTGAATCTCAAAAATGAGAGCTTTTAAAGGTGAGACATCTGCCTTTTATCATCTGCCAGTATCCTAATCAGACTCATCATTTCAAAAACTATTAATTTCCTCTCTTCATTATTTAACCAGAAAACAAAGCTCAATTAGAAAATGAATTCTGAGGTAATTTATAAGATTAGATGATATTTAATTACCTTAATACTATCATGTCTCCTGATTCATTGAATCAAATCAAATCTATTAGGAGTACTTAAATATATGATTGTATAGTTGTTGTCACTTACCCTTTGATGATTCTTGATAAACAGCAAAGGTGTTCTGAAATGAGGAAAAAATTAAAGGTGGAACATTTTCAAAAAAGAAGAAAAAGTGCTCTTAGGCCAATAGGCTTAATGCTTATGGATAGAAGGAAACAATCAAACAAACAAAACACTTAAGTACCTTATGAAACACATGGCTTATTGACATTTAAAAAAGGAAGTCATGATTAAATTCACACCATTGCAGTGTTTAATTTAAACAAACAATAATACACAGATATAATAGTTCTATGTATAATATATGTATATATGATGGATATGTACATATATATATATATACACACATATGTATTATTGACTCTGGATCATATTTATATTATCTATCATCTTTTTTATCTGTATACACCCATGCAACATCTGAGAAAATTATGTTCCAAAATAATTTTATAAATTTAATCCAAATAACTCTATCAGGAAAGAATAAAACACAGAAGGAAAAATTAAACACATTATAGATGGATATGATTAATGAATACTATTTCATTACCTTCTAAATTTTAAGCATTATTAAGTATGTTTCATTAAAAAAGTCTGATAATGGGGATTTATCTAAGAAATCATTCAGTGGATGGATTTAAAGAAGAGATGTGAGCATGATTCAATATATATATATATATATATATATATATATATATATATGTATATATATATATATATATATATATATATATATTTTTTTTTTTTACCCTGAGGCTGGGGTTAAGTGATTTGCCCAAGGTCACACAGCTAGGAAGTGTTAAGTGTCTGGGACCACATTTGAACTCGGGTCCTCCTGAATTCAGGGCTGGTGCTCTATCCACTGTACCACCTAGCTGCCCCAGCATGATTCAATATTAAGAAAAAATGTAATTAA
Organism: Sminthopsis crassicaudata; assembly: GCF_048593235.1. Taxonomy (NCBI): domain Eukaryota; kingdom Metazoa; phylum Chordata; class Mammalia; order Dasyuromorphia; family Dasyuridae; genus Sminthopsis; species Sminthopsis crassicaudata. The sequence continues at coordinate 238,537,634 of NC_133622.1, forward strand.
AATATTAAATCTGAAACCTCCCAAACCATAAAATTATCTCATTAGAGTAAAAAAAAAAAAAAACAAAGCCATTGAAAAATATATAGCATTCACTACTACTAAAATTCCCTACAGAATATGGGCATATAGTCATAGAGCAAGATATATTGAGAAAAGGGGAAAGGGAAAAGAAGAATTGGGGAAATTGCTTCACATACAAGAGGTATGCAAAGGAGAGCTTTGAGTTTGGGTGGGACAGACAATGGTTGAATATCACTTTCACATAGGTCAGTTAACAGAGGGAAGAATATATATGCACAGTCATCTGATATAGCATTTTGTCTTATCCAACAGTGAAATAAGAGGGTGTAAAGGGCTAGAACTGAGCAGATGCAAGGTAATGTAGCATATATGGCTAATTACCAATTGGACAATTCTCTATTAACATATGCTTGGAGATTGGCCCTCCCCCATTATTCTGTGTTGGATCTGTGGCTGTGGACAAAGACGGAAAAGAGAGAGGTGAGAGGGTGGAGTAGGACAGGCAGGATCATTTTTTGGCGGTAGAGAGAGAGGAAGGAGGTGTAGAGATTCCTATATCTAATCCCCTGAGAGCAACCCAAAAGATCAAGAATAAAGACTTTTGCTTATCCTGACTCTGGCTGATTCTAAGATATCCAGGGTCACAACAGGAGGGTAAAGCAATAAGAGAAAGGGAGAGGCCAGTAAAAGGGAGGGCAGAGTAAAGGTGGTAGTGGTCAAAAGCAAACGACTTTTGAGAAGGGACACAACAGAGAAAATAAGACAGACAGGCCGAGGGATAAAAGAAGTTAATACACTATAGAGAAATATGCATGTGAATAAGACAAATTCATTCATAAAACAGAAATGGATAGCAGAACAAATGAGAAATCAGAATCCAATAATATATTGTATATAAGAAATATACATGAACAGAGGTAAAATAATGGACTGAAGCAGAATCTATTATGGTTCACCTGAAGAAAGAATAAAATATGGAACAGTAGCAATCATGACGTTAGACACAGCAAAGATAAATGTAAAGAGATAAGCAGGGAAACTATAGATATATCTTGTCAAAAATTACCATAGACAATATATATATTGTCTATGGCATATCTATATCAATATATCAATATAGATATATCTTAATACTAACATATGCAACAAAGAGTATAACATTCAACTTTTTAAAGGAAAGGTAATGTGAATTATAGGAAAAAATGCAAAATAAATTGAAACAGTAGGAGACCTCAAATATTCTCTCAGAACTAGATAAAACTAATATAAAATAAATAGAAAAGAAATTGAGGTGGATAGAATAAGTGAAGAGTTAGATATGATGAATTGTTGAAGAAAATTGAATGGAAATAGAAAGGAGTAGATTTTTTTTTCCAATTGAAAATATGTAGAAGTATATCCTTTTCCATCTCTACACTGTAATTTCATAAAAATGTAACAATGTATTATTGCACAAAAATCTCACAAATAAATGCAGAAAATCAAAAATGTTAAATGTACTATTTTCAGGCCACAAGGCAATAAAATTATGTGAGAGAAACTGCCAGAGAGAAATAGATCAAAATATTAAAAATATAACCAATAGTAATCTAACAATATAATATTAAAGAATGGAGAGGTAAAATGACAAATCATAGAACCAATCAATAATTTCATTAAAAATAATGACCACAATTGGAAAGCATATCAAAACAAATGGGATATAGGCAAAATGAAAGGAAATGTAAATTTGCAAATATATACATCTATAATAGAGGGAATGATTGATAAATAAATTGGGCATGCAACTTGAAAAAAAAAAAAAAAAAGAAAAGAAAAGCAAGAACCTATTAAATATCTAAATGTAAGCACCAAAATAGAAATTCAAAAAAATGAAGGAAAGATTAATACATTAGAAAGTAAAAACAAAAAAAAATAAAACTAGCAACTAATTTTATGAAAAACCCAATAAAATAGAAAATTCATTATTGTGATTAAAAAAAAGAAAATAAAATTACTTGTATTAAAAATGAAAAGAATAAGTGCACCACCAATGAAGATGATAAAGCAAGTATTTGCAAAAAAAAAAACAAAAAACAAAAACAAGCCAGTAAAATTAACAATCTAAAAAAGTTGGATTAATATTTATAAAAAAAATAAATTGCCCAAACTTTTAATGAATATGTATTATACATATAGGATAAGAAGAATAGTTACCACAAGGGAAAACAATAACAAAAACATTCCATCATGTTATGACATATTTGATATTCCAGATATATATGTATATGTATGCATATATAGATATCTACATGCATTTATATTCACATTCTACACACATGTGCATATATATTTCTAATAGCCTTTCCCAATAATAAGCAGAAACATGAAAAAACAGAATAAGAATTTTAAAAAATTAAATCATGTTAAAGTATGATCCAGATTACTAATTATGAGGAAAGACAATTCATTCTGTAAATTGGTAAAGAAGACATAAATAGCAATAATAAATATTTTCAAAATTGTGGGATGATAGGTCTTTCTGGCATAATTATATATTGGTAAAATTCATTTTGGAGAAGATTTGGATTTATGCAAAGCTAATAAAATATCCATTAATTTTGCCACAGAGATTTCATTCCTAGGCTTATATCGCAATATATCCATTGAATCCAGAGAATAGTGGTAATGAAATGCCCAAATGAACTATAAGAATGATACCAGAACTTTTTGTGTTACCCTAGAATTGTAAATAGTTGGGGAATAGCTAAATAAATCTATGTACATGAATATAATTGAATGTTCCTGTGATTTTAACACTGATGTATGTGGTGAATACAGAAAAATAAAGAAAAAACTGAAGGAACTGATACAAAGTGAAGTAAGCAAACATAAGAAAACAATGTATAAAATTATTAGGAAAATGGAAATGGAAACAACAACCACACACACTCTCACAAATAATCTATACACAATGTAGCAAAATTATAAAGATCATTCATGCATGACTCTCCCAAAATACAACTTATCCTTTTGTGGAGGCAATAGGCAGGCCCATAGATATTGTGTAATGCATAATAAGTTTTCAGATTTTTTTCAGTGCATTGATTTGTTATACTGATCTTCCTCTGTTTCTATGTTTTTGTCTCTCTCATCTTTCTTTCTTTTTTCATCCTTCCTTTCTTCTTTTTTCCTCTTTTCTTTGTCTTTTCTTTCTTTTTTCTCTTTTCACTTCTTTCTTTCCCTCTTCTTTTTTCTTTTTCTTCCTCTCTCCTTCCCTCCCTTTTTCCCTCCCTCCCTTTTTCCTTCCCTCCCTTTTTCCCTCCCTCCCTTTTTCCTTCCCTCCCTCCCTTCCTCCCTTCCTTCCTTTCTTCTTTCCTTCCTTTCTTCCATTCTTCCTTCCTTTCTTCCTTCCTTCCTTCCTTCCTTCCTTCCTTCCTTCCTTCCTTCCTTCCTTCCTTCCTTCCTTCCTTCCTTCCTTCCTTCCTTCCTTCCTTCCTTCCTTCCTTCCTTCCTTCCTTCCTTCCTTCCTTCCTTCCTTCCTGTTGTTTTTCTCTCCATAATTACACAAAACAACTGACAGCCTAAATTTGGCACATAACTCACATGAATCAGTGTACCAAACTCTAGATTGGATCATTCGCTTCTTATTTCTTTCCTCCAGAGACTTCTGCAGGTTTCTTGAGGTTTTCCCCTGCCTTTTTGTTGTTCAATCATTCAATCATGTGTCACTGTTCAAGACCCTACTTTTGAGTGTTTTCTTGACAAATATATTAGAATAATTTGCTATTTCCTTCTCCAATGGACGTTCATAAGATTAGTAAGTTCCTGAGACTATATTTGATCTCAGGTTTTCCTGACTGTAGACCTAGTACATTCTCTTAGCTATATAGTTGCCTCCTCCTCTCTCCTGACCTATCATTATATGACATCTTCTGCTTCTTGACACAATTGTCCCAAACCATACCTTTATATCCTTTTGCAAAAAAATATCCTGATCCTCCTATGCACCATTAAGCAACATTTTGAACTATTATTATTGTCACTTTTAGGCTTCCAGATCCCTAGGCTAGAACTTTAGTGTCATCACTGATGTATTTTTTTCACTTATTTCCTTTATCTAATATTGTAGTCAAGTACTTTTGATTCCTCTTTCCCATTTCTTCTATATTCTCCATTCTCTTCCTTCAAGCAGCAAAGTGTCAAGTGCAGGCCCTTGTTACTTAAGTGTCCTGGCACTCATTGCTTCAACTCCTGGACTACTGCTCTAACTTCTGGATGGTGCAAGTCTTTCTCCAGTACAATCTATCTACTACTCTGCTGCCTAAAGTTAAAAGCAAGACTATCTTATCTCCTTCACTCAGTAAATACTAGTGATTCCCTATTAACCATATAATTTGTTATAATGATAATGGTGGCAATAATGATGATGATGATGATGATGATGATGATGATGATGATGATGATCTGGCTTTCTGGTTTATTCCTGAATATTTTTACATTTACATTTTACATTTGAAATCACTTTTTCTTAAGAGATTCACAAATTCTGGGAATCTCAGTTTCTTTACCTATACAATAAGGAGGGTTATAATTTCTTTTGATATTATACGATTCCTCATTACATAATTGAGATTTATTTTTCATGCATAAAATGAGATTGAATATTTAAGTGAGGAAAATTCCAGTAATGATAAAAGAGTGATTGGGATCCCAAGATGACCAACAGTAGCTGTGACAATGATTCTGAAGAGTATACTGTTAAATTTAATAATCTCATTCTAAGGAATATATAGCCTAGTCTCAAATTCCCAGGGCTTGGAGGAAATGGTATCTCCTAAGAGATAGGTGTTATAAGATAGTGTACTTATAGCAATTTGTCTTTCACATGATTCATTTTTTTGCTCTTTTGGCCTCATAGAAAATAAAACTTCTAGATCAAGGAGATAAGGGAAAATGTGCTGGGAGATACAGTCTCCTGCTTTCTATTCAACCAATAGCTTCAACTATAGAAGTCTGGTGCAAATTGGAGGTTTACTCTAAAACTAAGTAAAGTTAGATGCACTTTGGAGCCAAGTCTCCAATGGAAATGTTTTCTTCATTCCCTAAAGAATAAAAGGTAATTCTTAAAGTCATAAACATTCACGAACTTCCTATTAGTGTGCTCAGTCAGTAGTATCAAACTATCAGTATTTACTGTAGAGTAGAATTGGGCATAGGACAATGGAATAACTAGTGGAAGATTTAATTGAAATGGTAGATATTTCTGTATCCATTTGAAACTTTAAAGCTTAAAGATAAAGAATTTCTGATTCCTTTTCTGTCATGGGCAAGAACAAGATGAAGTGTCTCTTTTATTGCTGTTGGGAAGGATGGGAGTTGTGTCAGGAACCAAATGAATTCTAATTTAGATATGGCAGCATTCATTAAAAACTACATTCCCTCCCTAAATGTGACAAAGAGGGAGAAAAGGAAACAGGCCAAACATGAGAAGAATTTTCAGTTATTATGGCCAATATAAATTTAAATCTTGATATGCTTGTTTAATTTTAAAACTTGATGCTGAATTCAGTGATTATTTTCTCCTTCTTGGTTAGCTCATTTTGTAGTAACTTTCTTACATTCTGTATGCACATATATATATGTGTGTGTTTGTATGTATGTATGTATGTGTTTGCATGTGTCTATATAAATATGTATAAAACACCAAATACATTTGTATGTATATGAATACATATTCATGGGTAAATATATGTATATATGTTTTCTGTATATATATATATATATATATATATATATACATATATATATATGTATGTGTATGTACACAAACATATTTGCATATACACATATATTTTCATTATTTTCTTTGTAATCAAGAGAGAAAATAATGCCATAATTGATGTTTCTTCCCACAGCAGTATTTACATCTAGAAGACTCATAATTTTCTGGCCTTTTTTTGAAATGTTAGGGGAGACTGGTTTATATAAAGTGTACAATGTAGCAGAAATTTAGGGGAATTATATCTTATTCTCTCCTTGTGGCTTCTTTTCTTGAAACTTTTTTTGAAATTTGGAAAAGAAAATGAGAAAGAGCCATTAACTTTCAAAATGTTTGGTTCCTGGGATTTAACATTTCCAACGAATCTCCATCAGCAATAGAAAGTTCATGATATCAAAGATAAGGTGCTGAAAATGATAGACTTCATCTTCATTCTAAGATCTCCCCCTTCATGTTATTGGCTCCATATTTTACTTCCTCTGCATCTTCTTTATGCCACTTATCTTACTTATTTTCCTCCTTCTTCTCATCTCTTTACTACTCTCCATGATCTTTTCTATGATTATTTCATTTTATATATTTTTTGGGGGGGTGATAGTTTCAACTTGTCATTTAATTAGCACAGGAAACTTCTTATTTCAAGACAGATGGACCCATAGTATTTAACTTTTAGACATAGAAATTTATCTGTAGAACTAAGCAGTAGAGTAACTTGGACTATGTTATATTAATGATTCGGGTCAGAGATGAGATTTGATGACAACCCTTAGTGGTAAAATATAAACAAACAAATGAGCAAAACAGGCTAAGCTGAATATTGAAATGCTTTCCTGCATGTAAGTAGGGAAAAATCAATAGCAAAGATAAATTTTGGAGGATTTTGAATATTAAGACAAAAAGTTTGAATTATATTAAACAGACAAGGAAAGGGAAAAAATCATTTTCCAAGATGTAGTCATTGAATTAATTGTCCAGTGAATGTTTATGACAGAAGTAGTATTTAAGGGAAATTAACCAAGGACCTCACACATGATATGCTTTTGATTGTCACTAAATAAAACCCAGTATTTTATGCTAGCCTGAATTTAGGGTGATTATTTAGAAAGGAAATCATTTTGTAATGATTTCAGTGAATTTAAGTTTTGAGAGATAAATGAATAGGTATCACTCTCATATGTAATATACATGAGGAAAGTTAAGTACAGACATGTTAAGTGAGATAAGCTGCAGAAATCTACAGAAATCTGCAGAAATATGACTCATTTCTGCACATTGAAACGTTTTCCCTTAAACGTCTACCCTATATTGTCTTAGCATAGAGCAACTTTGGTAATTGCAATAAAAATAAAAATTAAAATTAAACAAGCAACCATGTTTGTTAATTTCCTCTTTTTTTGGCCATTTAATTATTTCTTTTTATATAGTTGATGTTCATGTACCTTGTCAACTGATGGATCAGTTAGAAGCCTGAATCTTTTACATTTCTATAGGTGACTGATCCAATCCAATAAAGAGGGAAAACAACATATTAACTTCATTTTCTATTCCTAAAGGAAAGAAAAAATATTTTGCAAAATATAAAATATAACATTTTTTCCTATGAGATGATGAAAAAAACAAAACACCATTTCTGGCTGTCTATTTTGATGCTAGAATGAAAAGGGCACAGAGCCAGGAGAAAGAAAGAAAAAAATTGAAAGTAAAATAGAAACAGAGATAAAGGACCGAGGGAAAGCTCTAAACAGTATGCCCTTTGTCAAAAAGTGTCCCAAACTTGTGCCAGAATAATTTTAAAAAATGAGTTGTTTTGTCTTCATTTAGATAAAGGCAACTCATCCCTCTCCACATTTTATAACTTTGGTTGAAATTCAAATAAATAAAAGTCACCTTGATCAATCCAATTGCTAATTTCTATGTATTATAATATATCCCTTTGGTTTTTCTTTTTCTTTTTTTCCTTTGAATTTTATTTTCATGTTTCATCTACCCAACCAAGATGTTAAGTTTATGAGATTTAAGTATAGTGTAATACATTGCTGTTTTCTCATGTGTCTGTTTGTTTTCCACAAACATAGCTAAAGTTGTTCACACAATATCAAAGCTAGATGGAAACTTAGGAACCATTGGATTCTGTCTGCTTAGCTATGATATGCAGGAAAAGATTCAAAGATGGGAAACCTATGATTCCACATTTTGTTAACAAGAAATCTGAAGCAGGCTAGATGTTAGGATTGCTAATTTGAAATCTAGTTTTCTTTCCATTAAATTTCAGAGTACTGCCAATGGTTTAGTACTTTGCATTTATGAATTTATCAACTATTCTTGAATTATTATTACTTTCCCCCCCCTTTTCAAGACTATTAAAATAAAGGAAGAAAAAATCTTACAAGTAAGAAATCAGAGTTGGCAATTCTTGAAAATCATAAAACATTTCATTTTGTATTGTTATTATTTCTGTCATCAATAGACTCCTGTGATTTATGGCTGCTTATCTAATCTAAAATGAAAAGTCTTAAGATCCATGTGTGCCAATGAATAAATAGGACTACTCTAATATTTCATTTCTTCCATATTGACTCCCTTGCACATTCTATTTCACAGATATTTAACATTTTACTGGGTCTTATAGCATTTATGGACTGAATACTTCACCGTTTATTCTCAAATGTACTCTCTTTTTGTCTTGTTCTTTCTTGTTTTATATTTTAAATTTCTTAAGTTCGTCCAGGATTACATTAGATTTGTAGATTGACATATTCATCAAGTAAGAGTAGAGAGATGAAGAACCAAGGGATGTATCATGTGAGTATTTACAAAAAACAAATGAACAACGTGAACAACAAAAATGTAAATATTTAACATAAGAAGAGAAGACATTAGCAGAAGACATTATAATAGCTGGTCATTAGCAGAAAATACTTGAAGGGCTATCATATGGAAGAAAGACATTTTATTGTTGTTTCTTTGGTTATTTTCCATTTGTTTTATCCCAGTGTGGAATTGTGAGCAATGAGAAGAATTAGGCTCAATGAAAGTGAAAATGTTCTGCCATTAGAGAGATCTTTTCCATTGATAGTCTTCACTTATAAGCAGAATGACACCTTATTAAAGATTTTGCAAAAGAACTTTTTTTTTGATTATGTGTAAATGCCTATGAAATTTCCTTAAGTTCAGTGAATCTCTAAAATGTAGTGGATATTAAGAACAATTTGACTCCTCTTACTATATTTCCTTATACAGGCACCAAATGTGAGCATGGGTCTTTGGTAACTTCTTCAATGATGTAAACTTCACAGATTTTAGGAGACAAATCGTGAATTTGAACTAACAGAGAAAGAAGAGCTTTAATCACAAAGCACAATGAGCATGACATAACTATTGCACTATATTCTAACTGTAATATATTGTGGGGATTCCCTCAGTGAAATTAAAGAGTTTAAATATTACAGGTGTATTTAAAAGCTGAGGCCAAAGGACTTTTCTTTGCTGGCAGATTATACAAAATGTTTCTTCATCATGTCTCTTTATCTACTTTGTACTTTGCGTAGAACTCAGCTTTTTCAAACCCACTTCCACTGACACTATAAAAATGAAAAATAATGTGACTGAATTTCTTCTTGTTGGGCTGGCCAAGGACCCAGCAAGGGAAAAAATAGTATTTGTCATCATCTTGATTTTCTACATTGCCACTATTTTGGGGAACCTGCTTATTACCATCACCATTAAATATAGTCCCACACTTGGATCCCCCATGTACTTCTTCCTCACCTATTTATCTTTTTCTGATGCTTGTTTATCAACTACCACAGCCCCAAGACTCATAGTAGACAGTCTACGTAAGAGAAAGACTATCTCCTTTGATGAGTGCATGATCCAATTATTTACAGGCCACTTCTTTGGCTGCATGGAGATCTTGGTCCTCATCTTGATGGCTTATGACCGCTATGCAGCCATCTGTAAACCTCTACACTACTTGACTATCATGAATAAGAAGGTATGTAGGATCTTGGTGGAATTAGCCTGGGTGGGGTCATTTGTGCATTCCAGTGCCCAACTCTTCATTGTTTTGAGTTTACCCTTCTGTGGTCCCAATGTAGTCAACCACTATTTTTGTGATGTGCAACCCTTGATGAAACTGGCCTGTACTGACACGTATGTGTTAAACCTCTTGGTTGTTTTTAATAGTGGAGCTATCTGCATGGTGAGTTTTATATTGTTGATGATCTCCTATATTGTTATCTTGTATTCTTTGAGAAATCAGAGTAGAGAGGGGAGGTACAAAGCTCTTTCCACCTGCAGCTCTCACATCATTGTTGTACTTATATTTTTTGGTCCCTGTATATTCATATACAGCAGGCCACTGACCATTTTCCCTGTGGATAAGTTGGTGGCTGTGTTTTATGTCATTGGAACTCCTTTCTTAAATCCTTTGATCTACACACTGAGAAATAAAGAAGTTAAAACTGCTATGAGGAAACTATGGAGCAGCAGAAAATCTTTACATAAAAAACAATGTGGATAGACATCATCATTTTTTGAAATTGATTAGTCTTACCAGGATAGACGTATTTGAGAGGATAGTTTATATTTGGTTTATATAAAGTGTAACATTATCTTACTGGTTATTTGTCTCCACATAATGGATAGATATGAGAGAGTTAACATTCAAGCCATGGCTGTATATAAAATGAGATATGCAGTCATAGCTATTTAAAGTTCTTAAGTTAGATCCTTTTTGATGATCTGCCATAAAGTTCCTGCTCTCTCTGAATCAGTATCCCAGGTCCCAGATTCTAGAAGTTTCCACTATTCTTTCTAGAAATGGGGGAAAAATATATTTTGCTGTGATCTAAGTCAGTTGTTTTGCATTATCCATACTTTACAATTCATTATTTATTATTCATTATTAATTTATATAAGTGAAACAACATTGGTTAAAGCTTAACTTAGTCTAGAAGGTTCATGGAATGGATATCATTTTTCATTTAACATGGTCATATAAGCTTCTTTTCTCTTAAATCATTAATTAGATACTACCAAGTGATCAACAACATAGAGACCAGAATACTGGAGTTTTATTCATTCAAAATAACACCCCACCAACAAATGGAGGGAAACGTGTCTTTTACAAGGAGTTGTTCATATTATTATTATTATTACAAATTAGTAATATGAGATTAAAAATAATTATATGTACATTATAAAACAGCTTTTTCTCATGTATGGTAAGAAAAGGATTTATGTCACTCAAGATATGAGGTAAAGAAGAAAAAGAAAAGTCACTGAATTTATTATATACAAAGGAGGAAGGGGAAGCACAGGAAGCTAGCTGGCTTAATTCTGTTTTGAATTGGTTTTGTTTTTCTTGAAGCAGTTAATATATGTTAGGGGTATAGATACTAAATGGTGGACTAGAAGAAAAAAGATTTATGTCAATTTAAAATCTCTAGGAATATCTAGGAGTTGGAGTCACAGTCTTTTTGGGCAAATAGGAAAGTGGTTAGAACCTTCAGAGGAAAAGTTAGACATTTAGTGACATAGACTACTTTCATGAATCTGTGATGAAAACTCCAGAACTGAATAGAAAATCTGACTTCCAAATACAAGACTCAAGAGATGCAAAAAAGGCCACCAGAAAAGAAAAGTTATGAGGTTAATCTATTTACATTCCTATATGGCAAGATAATTCTTGTAACTAATAAGTACTTTCTCATTATTAGGACAGTTAAAAGGAGATAAATTCTATATAGCATATAGGTGTGAATTAAATATGAAGAGATAATACCTAAAATAAAATAAAACTAAGTTATGAAAAAGGAATCTTTCTTAACCTACAGGAAAGTAAGATGGGAAAGGGAAACAGGAATGGAAGAGGATGAAAAAAGGGAGGGCTGGTTGGGGGAGGGGGTTAGTCAGAAGCAAGTTTCTTTTGAGAAAGAACAGCTTGAAAGGAGAGAGAATAGACATCATGGGGGAAATACTGTTAGCAATAGTAACTGTGAAAACAATTTTGAAACAAGTTTTTCCCCAAAAAGAAAATCTCAAAATCTCAAAAAAAAATCTCATTCATATATATATATATGGAACTTTGTAAAATATATAAAAAATAAGAGCCATTCCTCAATTTATAAATGGTTAAAGATATAAAATATATATTATAGCTACATGAAAAAAGGGTACTACCATTGATTGGAAAAATGCAAATTACATCAATTCTGAGGTGTTATATCATATCCATTAGAGTGCTAATAGGCTAGAAAAGGAAAGTGACAAGTATTGGAGCAAATGTGGGGAAATAAGACACTGATTCATTGTTCATTAAATTGTAGAGCATTTTGTAGAGCAATTTGGAATTATGTCCAAAGTGCTATAAAATCATGCATACTCTTTGACCTAGCAAAACTTTAATAGGTATGTATGACAAAAGATAATTTTTTTAAAGGAAAAGGGGCTATACATATAAAATTTTTATAGTAGCTCTTTTCATGGGGAAAAATTAGAAACTGAGCAGATGACCATCACTTGGGGAATAGTTGAACAAAGTATGATATGTTATTTTTATGGAATTTTAATGTGGTATAAAAATGATGAGAAGGATGCTCTCAGAAAAACCTGGAAAAACTTCCTTGAGCTGATGATGTACAGTGACATATACTGAGTACATAATAACAGAAATATTGTTAAGATGGTCAACTATGGAATGACTTGACTACGCAGCAATACAATAATTCAAGACAACTGTGAAGGACTTATGATGAAAAATATTATCCACATCCAAAGGATGAACTGATGGTGTCTCAATCTCGATTACAGGATAGTTTTTTTTTTTTGTTTTGTTTTGTTTTTTTTTTCTCTTTTCTGGAAGGGCGGAGGTCTATGTTTTCTTTTACAACATTACTTTTATGAATATGTTTTCCATGGTGTAACATGTGCCTTCTCATTAAGGGAATAGGGACGGGGTAATGAAGAAAATTTGAAACTCAAAGATTGTTTTTATTATTAAAGCTTTTTATTTACAAGACATATGCATGGGTAATTTTTCAACATTGACCCTTGCAAAATCTTTGTTCCAAATTTTTCCCTCCTTCCCACCAGCCCCTCCCCTACAGGGCAGGTAGTCCAATACATGTTAAATATATTATGGTATATGTTAAATTCAATATGTGTATACATAGTTATACAGAAACTCAAAGTGTTTAAAACCAATGTTAAGAATTGTTCTACATGTAACCTGGGAAAAATAAAATAGTAAATAATTAAAAATGAGATACATGTATTCACATAAATATCTTTAGTAGGAACAAATTAAAATAAAACTTTTCTTAAATGTCTTAAGAATTATATATATATTTTTTTCATTCTTACTAAGCAATGTCAGTCTCCTTCATATAAAGATAGGACATAAAATATAACTGTGGAATATTTTTCACCATCTCCTCATTATATAGAAAAATAGATCAGTCTTTTCCAAAAAAAGAAGAAAACTATTTTGAAAACATCTCTCTAGAGTATAGAGACTGTGACAACTCTTGAACTATTTCTCTTGCAAAAAGTATTAAGCTCTGTTTTAGATGGTTTAATCACTGTTTTTCTCTTTTCTGCAAAATGGACTGATATATTTTTCATTTTTCTTCTTTCCCCCCTTTTTCAAAATAAATGGTAATTTATCTCATTCCCTGCAGTTTTTTTTTTTTAATTGCTTGAAATGTATAAATGTTTGACTTATGGATCTATACAACATTCCACAAAGATCCTCTTTAGAAGCATTTTCTCCCCCTCTCTATGAATTAATTGCTTTTACTCATATGTATGCATATATTTAAATTTGATGCAAAAAATTCAACAAAGTACTTACAGCAACACAAAATTAGATTTATACCATGATTTCAGGGTTGGTTCAATATTACAAAAAACTTATATTTTACAGTGTCAAGAATAATAATAACAAATGAGGAAAAACCATTTTTCTTAGTAGATACAGGACAATATTTGCAAAATGAAACTAATTTTAAATTTAAAATAGCAGAAAACTAGAAAACTATCATATTTGCTCTTTTCTTTAACCTTTGAAAATTTATTTAATATTTTGTTCTGCTTACATTCAAAACAACTTTTAACCTTTATTTTAGACCTTTGAGTTCTATATTCTCTTCCTTATTCCCACCCACATTTAAGAAACCACATGTGAAGTTATGTACAACATTTCCAAAAAGTCAAGTTGTGAAAGAAAACATAGCTATGCTACCCTAATGAAAATATAAACCCTCAAGAAAAATTAAGTTAATAATAAATACAGAAGTATAGAATCTGTATTCAAGCTTGATCAATTCCTTCTCTGTGTATAAATAGGATTTTTCATCATAAATCCTTCAGAGTAGTTGTGGATGATTGTTGTACTGAGAATAACAAAGTCAATCATAGCTGGCCACTGCAGAACATTACTATTTCTTTGGATACAGTCTATTTCACTTTGTCCATAGAGGAACAAGTGAAAGAATTAACAACTTGAACAAAGTTACAGGATAGAAAATAAGTGTACAGAATCATTAGCATTTCTGCATAGTTCCAGAAAAAATAAAGCAGAAAGAGAAAAAAATTGAATTCCACTTAAAATGAATTCATTAAATATAAAATACTAGTGAATCTACCTTTTCTTTTCTTTTTTCTTTTTCTTTTTTTTTAATTTTATAATTATAAAATTTTTGACAGTATATATGCATGAGTAATTTTTTTAATAACATTATCCCTTGTATTCATTTTTCCAAATTTTCCCCTCCCTCCCTCTACTCCCTCCCCTAGATGACAGGCAATCCCATACATTTTACATGTGTTACAGTATAACCTAGATACAATATATGTGTGTAAATACCATTTTCTTGTTGCACGTCAAGTATTAGATTCCGAAGGTATAAGTAACCTGGGTAGATAGACAGTAGTGCTAACAATTTACATTCACTTCCCAATGTTCCTTCTCTGGGTGTAGTTATTTCTGTCCATCATTGATCAACTGGAAGTGAGTTGGATCTTCTTTGTGTTGAAAATATCCACTTCCATCAGAATACATCTTCATACAGCACTGAAGTGTATAGTGATCTTCTGGTTCTGTTCATTTCACTCAGCATCAGTTCATGTAAGTCTCTCCAACCCTCTCTGTATTCCTCCTGCTGGTCATTTCTTACAGAGCAATAATGTGAATCTACCTTTTCAAGACATACAGAAGTAATACAGGAAAACAACTACAAAATACCCTTTACAGAAATATTTTGATAATTAGAAAAATAGTAACTATTGTTTGAGTAGACTAAGCCAATATAATAGAAATTGAAATTATTGAAATTATTTTACTTATTCTGAGGAAACAAAAATGAAATTAATTTAAAGGAAAAAGTCAAAATTTTAAGGGGAAATAAACTTGGTAGTACTAAATCAATACTTATATTCCAAAGCAATTGATATCACATAAAAGTAATTAGATTTTCAATAAAGAAATTGGTCAAAGAAATTGATAAATTACAGAAGAAAACAAGCATTATAACCCGTTCATAGTAAAACCAAAGATGCAAAGTATTATTATAAAAATTCAATATCTGACAAAAACTGATGAGGAAACTGGAAAGTTTGGCAGAAACTTGGTATAAACCTGTATATCATACTATATATCAAGATAAATTTCTGAGAAATTCATGACTTTGGCATAAAGGGTAAAAATATAAAGAAATTAGATAAATTAGGAGAAAATAGACCTTTACATGGTCAAACAAGGGATAAAGAATACCACACAGTACAAAATTAATGATTTTCATTACATGATTTTAAAAAATATTTCATACAAAAGTTACACAAAAATTCAGGAAGCATAATTATATCAGAAGCAGCAAAACAAGGCAATAATTATAATATTTCCTTTTCTGATAAATGAATAAATGTAGCAATTGGCATAGGGTATAGCGCTCTGGGCCTAGAGCAGAAAGACCTGATTTTAAATTCTGCTTCAGATACTTTTGTTTAAGCTATGTTTTCCTAAGTTTCTTTAATTGAAAAGGGGGATAAAAATAGTTCTTACTTTCCAGAATTATTATGAGCCTCAAATGAGATATTTGAAAAATATTTTATATAACATACTAGATAATCAACAAATATTATTATTATCATCATTACTTTTAGTAGTTGTTGTTGCAACAATAGCAGTGGCAGCAGTATGAACTTAATCAAATTTATATGATTGAGAACTAACCCCAATTAATAAATCTTGGAAAGAATTAAGAGGCAGCTTTCAGAGGGAACAATCGAATCTATCAATACTGATAAGAAGAAAAATTCCCCAAATTAGCAATATTAAAGAACAAAAATTTAAAAACTCTGAAATTCCACTTTCTCTTCTTCATAATGGTAAAATTTCAAAGAAAGATACATTACAAAAAGTGAAAGACAGATAAGGGAAGAAAAGTTACATTAATTCAGAGTGTGTGTGTGTGTGTGTGTGTGTGTGTGTGTGTGTGTGTGTGTGTGATTCTGAATATCAATTTTGAACTCTATCTCCAAAGTTAACATGTGTCTACTCTTTGTCCCATTTATGTTTCAAATGGATCAAATAGAATAAAGGACACATACACACATACATGCAAAAAAAGCTATGTTCTCACAAGTATATAACAGCTCTTTTATTTTGGCAAAGGATTGTAAATTAAAAGGGCATGTATCCAGCAATTGGGGAAGGGATAAAAAAAAAATGGATGAAATTTTATGTGATAAAGAAATGAATAATTCAGTTTCAGAAAAATTGCAAAGGCTACTAAACATTGATTCTGAATGAGGTGATCAGAACCAAGAGAACGATTTATATAATAGAACAACATCATAATGAAAAACAAGATTATAATGACAGACTGACTTAGAATCTCTGATCAGTGCAATAACCAGTCTTGATTTCAGAGGACTAATGGTGATGAGAATACACAGATGGCTGTATATTCAGACTATTTTGAATACTTAGCCACCATATTACTGAATTGAATTCCTTCAGTTCTTATGATTTTTATCTTAGATCTCCTTCAGTCAGGGAGGCATATTCATAGCAAGTATCATGGAGATGTATGAAATTTGGAGAAGCTTCAGCATCAGGAATATTGGCAAAGCATCAATTCCCACAATACTAATTATACCGGATCATTGTACACAACAAGAAGATTTTATGAAGATCACTTCTGATGCACGTAGCTCTTTTCAACAATGAGATGATTGAGACCAGTTCCAATGATCTTGTGATGAAGAGAGCCATCTCCACAGAGAGAGGACTGTGGGAACAGTGTGGATCACAACATAGCATTTTCACTCTTTTTGTTGTTTCTCACATTTTGTTTTGTTTCTCTTTTTTTTTTCTTTTTAATTCTGATTTTTCTTATATAGCACAATAATTGCAGAAATATGTAGAGAAGAATTGCATATGTTTAACATATTTTGTATTACTTGCCATCTAGGGGAGGGACTAAAGGGAAGGGGGGAGGAAATTTGGATTACAAGGGTCGATGTTAAAAAAAAATCCATGAATATGGTTTGGAAAAAAAATAAACTTCAATCAAATAAAAACAAACAAACAAACAAACAAATAAATAAATAAATGATGGATAGACAATAATAATAATAATAATAAAATTTTCATTTCCCCAGCTGTTTTCTAAGTTTCTAATGTTTGATTCAATCACTATAAATACATTTAAAGGAAAATATTAACCTCTAAGTAAACCAAACAGAGATGTAAGGTTCTAGTTAGCTTTCTGAAAGTCTTGGGACTAGCCTTCATTTCAGCAGAGTAATCATCATGAGAATAGCCAGGGATGAAGTCCAAATTCTTTATTATCTCCTTCATAGTCTGTCTCCTTCACCTGGGGCTCTGCTAGCTTTCTGGAGGCCTTCAGACAGAACTTGGTCTCAGTGGAGAAATGCAGGGTGGTCAAGTCTCCTTTGTTAAAGTGCAGGAAGGAGGAGACCCACCAAGAGCCTGATCAAAGATGGGATGTCTCTCTGAGTCCCAGAGCTTGAGCTCCAGATTCCAGTCCCCTGACTTCTCAGAGTCTGTCTTTGGCTGAGTTTTATATGCTCTATTACAATTACATCATTACAGTATACTGACTAATCATAATGAACTAGAGGACTAACATGCTAACCTAGATAGCCATTGTCTTATCAATTCCACTGAGTTAACTTGTTTAAATCAATCATACTGAGTCTTAAGTATATTTCTCCAAAGTCCCTGTCCTTTGCACAGAGAGATCTAAACCATGCAGATTTAGGCAAAATTTCTCTTATAATAATCTCTTTTAAGCTACCTTTTATGTGTTCTTTAAAGACATATGGGAAAAGGAATTAGAGTTGTGAGTTCCCAAACAATTTTGGTAGACAAGACACAACATTCTCTAAAAATATCTCATTCCTTAAATGAGTAATGCAATGGTAAGATGATGAATTAATTGAAAAAAAAATGTTCTGCAATTCCTTCTGCCTGCTGCTTCCCCCAACCTTGCTGCAATCTCTGATCACTCTTTCTTGATGATTCTTTACTATGTTCTCACTCTTCCTATTCCTCAATCTTTGTATCCAGGACCTGTGATTATAATTAATGATCAAATTCTCATCATTTAATGTCTTTATCTTTCAATACAATAGTTGTTTCATAACTTTTAAAAAATGCTTATGATTTGATTAGTGGCTTAGAAACCTTAGGTATGTTAAAGAATTAGTTCATGTGCTACTCTAGTCATATAAATTTCTGATCACTCCTCTTTAGTTATTAAAGGTTTCTCCTCCCTTATTTCCTATGCTATACACAATCAAACAAATACACACACACACATACACAGAAGATTTATTTTTCTTTATATATGCTTTGAAACTTGAATATATGAAAGGGAATGTTTTTTGTTTGTTTATTTCCCAACATGTACCATATTGCCTGAACACACTTGATTTTTAATAAATATTTTAAAATTTTGAATGATTACATAAAATGGTTATTCAACAGAGACTTTCTAGGTCATACAAAATGAGAAATTTATCCCAAAAATAACATCATAAATGAATGTATTTGTAATATTCATTGAAAGGAGAAAAAAGTAGAATGGCTATCCAATTCACTTAAGTGCTAATTCAACCAAAACCTTGCACTAGGGAAGATTAATGTTAATTGTCTAGGAAAGTATGCTACTTTGCTGACTAAAATCAAATGAGGTAAAAGTGGCACACATCCCATAGAGCCTTAATTCCCTGTTGGTTGAATCTGTTCTTCAGTTCTCTAAATTTTTGAAGTTAAATGCAGTTTCTATAAATATCTGTGTGCCTTTGTCCTATAAGTATTCATTGGGGTCAGAGAGAGTAGTGCATTGATCTTAATTGTAACAGAAAAGAGAAAAATGCTCTTTCCTTTATGAAAATTTAAGAACATTCAATTTCTTTTCTCAAAGGTAAGTACCTCTTCTAGTATCACTTCAGGTTTTTCAGACAAGAAGCATAATGGAATGGTAATCCAGGGAATATCAAAAATTTCCTCCTCCTAAAAAAAGTCACTGTATTTTTTTTTTTTTTAATAACTTTTCTACGTTTTTGAAGGCACTCATGAACTGAGGCTGAGATTTGACTCGAGTAGTGAGGGAGGCCAGAACTGGAAAGATGAAAATAAGATAATGATTAACAATGTCCATTTAAGATTTAATACATTTGTGATACAGTTTTCCACCTCGAGTTGTGAACTACTTATTTCTAGGTTTCCTGTGTCTATTATCCTTTATGGCATGCTGGATATTCTAGAAGGAACAACTAAATTTAAAACTAGGATTGCATTTGCAGAAGCCTCCCCAACAACTAAGAATACTCAGTTAGAAAAAGAAGTCTTCAAATTTCAGTTAAGAAAGTTGGAGAAAGTCTATTTAGTGGTGAAACAATGATTTTGGTAAACTTTGGAGATTGTGTTCTTGTATTGTTTTGGTCTTCTTTGTTTTAGTCTTTAAGGAAATGGGAACAATTCATGTAATATACTTATGATTTAAAGACTATCCCATAGCCAAGGTATAGTATTCAAAAAACAATGGATTTGTAATGATGAGAAATAGGCTTAATGTAAATTCTTACATTCTGATATCTGTACAATCTTGAAAGATTTATTTGGTCTTTTTTATGACTGTTTTTTCATATGTAGATTGAGATATTTGGATAAGATGGACTAGTGTTTGCCTGTGAATTCCTGATAACGGAATTCTTTCAGTCTTTATTACTTGGTTCTTGGAAGACACTGGCTAAGGTAATAAAGCAATGAATATTATGGCATCATCTCTCTTTTCATTCTCATTCTCCTTTACTCTTCTTTATCCTCTAATGTGCTCTAATTGTCCCCATATCCATTTACTCAGAATGTCTGTCAAAATCCAATTACGACATTCTCATCGGTATTCTTTTTTTCAAATAATAAATTCCCCAAATAAGATAATAATACTATAATTCATGGATTGATTGAAGTTCATAGGCTTTTATTTTCCATAAGACCATTAAACTAGCAAGTAAAGAAAAAGCAATCAAAGGCCACAGGGGAAAAAAAAAAACTAAACCAACCAAACAAAAATATTAATTTCTTTCATTTTCCTGAGAATGAACATATTCCCAAGGCATCTCTTAAAAAAAAAAAACAAAAAACAAAACCCAGAAAACTACACATTTTAATAAGTAAATACAAACACAGATGTAATATAACAAAAAATAACTCCTAGTTCTCTGATTTTGCAAGAAAAGGGAAGGAAATATATTATTTGACTTGGTGTTCTAATTGTAATTATCAGCATTGCTAGTTATTGTCTAACCAGTATTCTCAAAGTTATTTCCAGGTTTTCTACTGGACTTTAATTTACTTATTTGTACAATGTATATGGAATAGATACTCCATTTTAGAAAAAAAATAGTATTAAATAACTTAATTTAATTAATTAATTAATATTTAATTTAATAATAATAATTAAAGTCTAGGGATCAAAATATTTTTTTATCCTTCAGATACCAATTACTAAATCTCCTGAATCATTCCCCCCTCATTTATGATGAGCCTTCACATGTCTTCCTTCCTCAACTAGAATCTAAGTATGTAAAAGCAATAGTATAGTTTTGTAGTACTTTGCATCCATTGCCTATAGGATATTCATAGTTTTCTGTAAGTAGAAAAAAATTGGGGCACTCTGGTCTGAATACCTCAGTTCAAAAATAAGGAAGTAATTTTTCAGACATTACATCATTTATAAAGTCATTTATAAGTATATGTTTAAGGTCACACAAAAGGTGTCGATTGCTTTATGACTCTTCCCCAATATTACTTAACTCAAGAAATCATTATTGAAAAATATTGATGCATTTAAAGCACCTTGTTTTTCCATCAGGTTCCAATCATCCTTAGAAATTGACGAGGAAGTTGGAAATGAATACAGTATTAAAGAGACAAGCCAAAACAATTTGTAGCAACCTTAATTTTAATGTCATTTTAAGATTCTATTTTAAATCTTTCTTTTGTCAATAATAGTTCATATAAGTATTATTATAGTATGCCAGAAACCATAGACAGCTATCTGGATTAGAATTTTGATTTACTAGAACATGGTCTGGGTCTAAGCCTCATTGACAATATTTTGAGAATACAGATGCCAAAAAATTCGACGGAACTGACTTAACTTTCTTTTAACAGCAGGAAATGTCAGAATATAGAGTGTGAAAGTCAGGGTGTAATAGGTGGGATACAGTCCCTGCTCTAACCTGCAGAATAATGAAATGATATACTTGGGTTCCTCTCAAAAGTTGCTAATCTCAGATAAATAGTAGCAGTTAACATGTGTGCTTCATATATTCCTCAAATAGAGTAAGTTCCCTCCTTTTTTAATATATTTTAATATTATTTATTAGATTAAAACTTGTTTGTTTTAATTTACAAAATGAGTAGTTTGTATTAGGTGATGGTTAAGTTATTGTCTGATTTTAAATTTATATTATGATTCAAACTGAAGTTTTGTCATCTAGTAACAAAGTAAAGGGAATTTTTTTCTCCTTCAAAATCAAAAATTACTCACACTAATTTCATGTCCTAATTCAGCAAAATTAGTTGGCTGTTGCTGTTAGTCCTGCTTCCAGAAATTGCTTAGATTGGAAAGGGTTTAAATTACTAATAATATAATTTGCAAAGTGATTTGAATGCAATATTTAACTTGAGTCTAATACCAATAGCATTAGACACTAGAGATATTTATGTATATATGTATGTTATATTTGTATATAAGTTTATGTTTGTATTTGTGTCTATATTCTCACTTTACCTCCTTTCCTTTTCTCGCCTGTTCTTTCCATTGACTCCCCCCTGCCTCTATCCATTTCTCTCCTTAACTTGCTCCTCTTCCTTTAAAATTGTATTTATATTTTCAGTATTCTTTTAGAACTTTTCAGGACTAACAAGGATTTATTGAATGAAATACAGAATTTAAATTTCACATGTTCTTTAGGAAATAAAATGAGATTTTGTAAAATAAGTGAGTCTGTTGAAAAAAATAACACATATGCTCTCCTTATTTTAGTTTTTTAAAAGGGAAAGCATGAATTATTGGATACAAGCAACAATAAATGAACAATTAGTTCACTTCAGTTAGAAAGAAAACTAGAATTCAGTAACTAGAATTTGTCTTAGTCCCTAAAGGGATTTCAGTGGGGTGAGTTGAATAGTAAACATGGAGGATAGAAGAAATAGCAAAATTCAATTCTCCCCCCTGATATTTGCTGTATTTCTGACCTTCAGTGACTCATGCAACTTTTTAAAATTTCTGTCTCATGAATAAAATCAGACTAATCAAACCTAAAAAGCCCACCCCACATAATTTAATGGGGATAATAAAACAATATTTGACTTATTCTTTGGAACTACTAATTATGTGTTAAATATTACAATTTTCCCATTCAATATTTTAATGAATGACTTGAAGAAAATCATATATGTAAGACATCATATTTTTGACATTTTTTATTTTATTTGACAATTGCAAAACCATTTATTCCAATTTTCCCCCTCCTTCCTTCCACCCTTCCCCAGATGGCAGGTAGACCAATACATGTTAAATATGTTAAAGTAGATGTTAAATACAATATATTTATTCATATCCATACAGTTATTTTGCTGCATAAGAAGAATTGGACTTTGAAATAATGTACACTTAACCTGTGAAGGAAATCAAAAATGCAGGCACACAAAAATAGAGGGATTGGAAATGCTGCGTAGTGGTTCACACTCATTTCCCAGAGTTCTTTTGCTGGGTGTAGCTGGTTCTATTCATTATTGAAAAAATAATTTGCCATATATATATATATGTTGGTGAAACAACTAATAATTTGGATGACAGTCAGTATATAATCAGATTTGACCTTCCTAGAATTCAACTCCCTTCTCTTCAAATTAGAGTAATTGTCCTGATAATCTCTAATGTCTCTACTATATTTTAATACATGTTGTACCATAATGTCCAGGCTAGCTTTCTGGAGATTGCCTGGACAGGCTTTGGTCTCAGCAGGATAGACACCATGAGGATAGTCAGGAATTGAGGCTAGAGTCTTTTTTGTCTCCTTCATAGTCTGTCACAGTCTGACCCTGTCTTGATCTTAGTGGAGGAGTGCAGGAGGTAGGAGAGCCACTAGAAGAATGGTCAAAGATGGAATGTCCCATTTCCAGTTCTCTCAGCCCTTAAATACCTCCTTATGATTGCATCATTAAGCATACTGATTAGCATCACCATGCTAAGTACTAAGTATATGTAAACTAAAGAACCATCATCTCATCAATTGTACCTAGGTAACACCTTATAAGTGTTTTTCTTTCAGTGTACTTTTCCAGAGTTCTGAGCCTTCTACATTCTCACTATAGGGTTAAATAGGAGTCAGAAAGCTAACATAGTACCATACATCTTAATGGTTTTTTGGGGCTATCTATGCTTGAGTCCTAGAGGCTCAGAATAAGAGAGATGATAATTCCAAAGTACTCATCCATTGTTCACTCACACATGGATTATTGTGGTAATATATTTGAGAAAGATATTGATGCTCTCTAGCACACTCATAGAAGGTTAAACAGGAAAGTAAGCCATGGCAAAGAAAATAGCTTATAGGGCATATGAGAGCCATTATAAATTATTTGTACTGCTTTTAGTCATTGGAAAGAGAGACAGACAGATAGAGACAGACAGAGAGAGAGAGAGACAGAGAGAGAGAGAGAGAGAGAGAGAGAGAGAGAGAGAGAGAGAGAGAGAGAGACAGATACAGAGAGAGACAAACACAAAGAGACAGAGAGACAGACATAGACATAGACACAGACACAGAGAAAATAGAAGTGAAAATAAATATTCATTATTCAGTTATTTATAAAGGGAAGTCAGATGATTATTTATCAGAGAAACTGTAAAACAAAACAGCAAGAGTAGGCTAAAACATCTTACAAGTTCTTTCAAATATCTGAGGGCATATGAAAGGAATTACTGAGTCACAACAATCTAGTCCTGTATTATTTCTGATAGATTAGGATCTAATCTATCACATCTAATCTAGCACATTGAGAGATTATCCCCCAAAATGTTATTTTTAGAAAGCTATGGAAGCAAGAATGGAGTTTATTTTTGAATGAGACAATTATTAATACATCAAATAGAATAGTCAAATAAAAAAATTAATAAATAGATCTATGATCACATGATTCTATCTAATGGCACAGATTTCAATATACCCATATTCATCTATCCATTATCTTCCTCTAAATTTGTCACATGTATCAATGAACATTGCACAGTGCACTTCTCTGCTTCTCTCTCTTTCTCTCTGTGTATCTCTGTCTATCTCTCCAGCTCTATTACTCTCTCCCTCTCTTCTTTCTCTCTTTCTGTCTCTGCCTCTGTCTGTCTCTTTCTCTCACAATTTCTACATTTATCTCTGTCTCTATCTCTGTTTTTTTCTTCGGTTCTGTCTCTCTTTCCCACACACATATATACACAGACACACAGACATGCACTGTGAGCAAAAAATGGGTTGAAGCAGATTAGGTAACTACTTTTTACTTAAATTTCTCCATCTAAAACTTTGAAAAGAGACATAATGGAAGTTTACCTATAGACAATGTTTCTATTGTGGTGACCTATCAAATTCTGCTATAATAATCATTCTTTTTTTTAAAATATTATCCAGTTCTGTGTCCATCCTACTTGAGTCCTAAAGATGAGAAACAATGTGACTGAATTCATTCTGCTTGGACTAACACAAGACCCAGAGAAGCAAAAGATAGTATTTGTCATTTTCCTGGTGTTCTACACTGCCACTGTGTTGGGAAACCTACTAATTATTGTAACAATCAAGACCAGTCCTACACTTGGTTCCCCTATGTACTTTTTCTTAACCTATTTATCCATTGCAGATTCTTGTTTTTCTACCACCACAGCTCCCAAATTGATCGTGGACAACCTTTCTCACAAGAACACTATTTCCTTTGATGAATGCATGACCCAGCTTTTTGCCATGCATTTCTTTGGCTGCATGGAGATATTGGTCCTCATTTTAATGGCGTTTGATCGCTATGTAGCCATCTGCAAGCCTCTACACTACTCAGTCATCATGAACCAGAGGGTATGTGGGATTCTGATTCTTCTAGCATGGATAGGGTCATTTCTGCATTCTATAGCCCAGATAATCCTTATCTTGAGTGTACCCTTCTGTGGTCCCAATGTTATTGACCATTATTTCTGTGACTTGCAACCTTTGTTGAGATTGGGATGCATGGATACATATGTATTAAATCTGCTAGTAGTTTCCAATAGTGGAGCCATATGCTCAGCAAGTTTCATTTTGTTGATGATTTCCTACACAATTATATTACACTCCCTGAGAAATCATAGTGCAGAAGGGAAGCGCAAAGCTCTCTCTACCTGCAGCTCCCACATCATTGTTGTCATCATATTTTTTGGTCCCTGTATATTCATGTATACCCGGCCTCCAACCACCTTCCCTCTTGATAAGTTGGTGTCTGTATTTTATACCATTATAACACCCTTCCTCAATCCTTTGATCTACACCCTAAGGAATGAAGAAGTAAAAAATTCCATGAAGAAGCTATGGAGCACCCGAGTGACTTCACGGGACAAATAATATGCTAGTGCATATTATGTTTTTACTTTTCCAAAAATGATTGTTTCAGACTGGAAGAAGTGAAATTGATATTTAGTCATAAAGATAATATAGGGTTACATGGACTTTTAGCAATATTTTAATTACTATTTCAATAACTATTTTTAAATTTGCATTGCCATATGTTTTATTTTATGCCTTTGAAAGTATTACTTTTTTGAACTTGAAAAAAATTAAAATAAGTCATTTACTTTGGTTTTATCATTATTTCTTAGAGTGGAACATATATTACTATAAAGACCTTTTGTATTTTATCTCATATTGAACAAAAGGCAAAAAAAAATCATCAAAGAAAGATATTTTTGTGGTATAAAGAACAGAACATTGGATCTCAAGTCCATTCTTTCCTATTATTTTCTTGTGTGATTTGGGAAAATTACTTGTATTTTTTGTAATTTTGTTTTCTCAAAAGTAGAATAAACGTTTTGGACTATAGAACTTCTAGAGTCTTATATACTTCTAAATTGTTGGTCTTGTGAATATAGGATAAAAAGAAAACAATTCTGGGTGAAAAATTTAAACAAAATTTTTCACAAAGACACAAAGTGATAAGGAATCAAATGAAGAGAGATGAAATCTAAGGACTAGAATCTCCCATATTATTGTTAGTACTCACCATTTTACCTCTTAGAACCTCACTATGAAAACTTGCATTTTTCTACATTTGAATATACTAATCTTCATTCAAGACTGGTTGACAGAAAATTCTGAAAGACTTACAATATGTTATATGAATTTCTTGTATAATTTATATTTTTTCTGTTCTGAAAGCCAAAGATTCAAGCAAGAGAAACATTTACACATAGCCATATTAATATTGTTTTGTATGAATGTTTATAATGTATATATGTGTATGTGTTCATATTTATGTTTTAGGTATATATAGGTTGCATATAGATATATACATATGTGTGGGAAACTGTGAAAACATATATATGTATGTATGTATATATATGTATATATATATATATATGCACATATTGATATATACATACACAAACTTAAATATATCTGCGTTTAATTGTAGTTTGCTTTGGAAGAGTTGGGGAAGGGGAAAAAAAGAATTAATTAGAAATTGCACAAGAGAATGAAAGAATAACCCACAAGGAAGTAAAGAAAAGAGGTACAATCATGAATGTAATCTCTTCCATTACAATAAATACTTTCTTGAAATGAAAATTTATTGTCACATATTTTGAATCCTGCCTGAACTGCTGGCCACATGAAACTTTTTTTTTTTCATTTCAGTTTCTTCTATCTTGTGTTTTCCATTTTGTTGTTGTTTTTTTAATTATCTTGCATTTACCTTAAAATAAATAAATATTTTAATATGTATACTTGTTATTAACAGACTATTTTTTTATAAATATCAAATCACTTTACTCTCATAATCTTTGAGAGTAGTGCTATTATCAATTTCCTTTTATAGGGAAAAAACTGAAGTACATAGAGATTAAGTAGCTTGTGAAGAGTCACACAAACTCAAGTTTCTGAGGTTGGATTTAAATTCTTGGCAAGGATTGCAGTGCTTTATCAACTTCACCTATCTACTTGCTTATTGAGAAGTCAAGTAAAAAACAAATGGCTTTCAACTGAAAATAAATTTGAGTACTATGTTTACTTTACAAGTTTGGACAATCTAATTCTAAATACATAAAAATTAAAGAGGCCTTATGGAATAAGTTAACCAGATGTTAAAAGAAAAGGGAAGGGTATTGAAGACAGATACCTCTTTCACTTTTTCTTGGCTAAAATATCCAAGACACCAAGAACTATATAAACCCAATTAGACAACAGTTCTTACACAAATAAAATGAGATCTAAGCAATTGGAAAAATATCAATTGCTCCTGGGTAGATCAAGATAATATAATATATATAACAATCCTGCCTAAATTGGTTTAATTATTTAGTGCCATACCAAAACTGCCAAAAATTATTTTTAGAACTAGAAAAATATTTTTGCACTAATATTCATTAGGGAAATTGATCTTAATTTTCTTTCTCTTTTTTGACACTACTTGGTTTAGGTATCAGTACCATATCTATGTCATAAAAGGAATTTGGTAGAACTTATTTTTTTCCCTATTTTTCCAAATAATTTTCATAGTATTGGAATGAATTGTTTTTTTAAATGTTTGGTAAAATTCACATGTAAATCCCTCTGGTCCTTGAGATTTTTTTTAAGAAGTTGATTAATAGCTTGTTCAATTTTTTTTTTTCTAAAAGGGGACTACTCAAATAATTTATTTTCTCTTCTGGACAATCTTAATCTGGACAATCAACATTTCACTTCATTTATCAGATTTACTAATAAACAGTTGGGCAAAATAACTTGTAATTATTGCTGTAATTTTCTCTTCATTGGTGGAAAGTTCACCCTTTTCACTTTTGATACTAACAATTTGATTTTCTTCTTTCCTTCCAATCAAATCAACTAAAAGTTTATCTATTTTGTTGTTTTTTTCATAACCAACTCTGTTTTGTTTATTACTTCAATAGTTTTCTGTCATTTTTACTAATCTCCCCTTTTATTTTCAGAATTTCAAATTTGCTATTTAATTGGCTTTTAATATTTTTATTTCTTGTTTTTTAAGTTGCATACCAAATTCATTGATCTTCCCTTTCTCTATTTTATGCAAAAGCATCTAGAGATACAAAAATTCCCCTATGAACTGCTTTGGTTGCATACCATAAATTTTGGCATGTTGTCTCATTATTATCACTCTCTTGGAAGAAATTATCAATTGTGTCTATGATTTGTTGTTTCACAAACTCATTCTTTAAGATTAGATAATTTATTTTCCAATTAATATTTGATCTATTTTCCCCTGGCTCTTTATTATAGGTAATTTTTATTGCATAGTTATATGAAAAAGATGTATTTACTTTTTCTGCTTTCTGCCTTTGATTTTGAGGTTTTTATGCCCTAAGATATTGTCAATTACAAATACATTACATGTGCCACTGAGAAAAACATATATCCTTAATCTGTTTCCATTCAATTTTCTCCAAGGATCTATCATACCTAACTTTTATAAAAGTCTATTTACCTCCTTAACATCTTTCTTATTTATTTAGTGGCTTGATGTATCTAATTCTGAGCAATGAAGGTTGAGATCCCCCACTAGTATAGTTTTGCTATTTTTTCTTGCAGTTCTCTTAACTTTTCCTCTAGGAACTTGGATGCTATACCACTTGATACATAAACATTTATTATTCATATTGTTTCATTATCTATGATACCCTTAGCAGGATGTAGTTTTTGTTTTTTTTTTCTTATTTCTTTTATTTAGACGTATTTTTGCTTTTGCTTGATCTGAGATCAGGATGGCTATCAGTGCTTTTTTTTTTTTTTTCCCCAGCTGAACCATAATAGATTCAGCTCCAGCCTTTTACCTTTATTTTATGTGTATTTATCTGCTTTATATGTATTTCTTATAAGCAACATATTGTTGGATTCTGGCTTTCCTCAATATGCCATCCTCTTTTACATGTACTCCCCACTTTTGTATCCTTTTCCCTTTCTAATTCTGTTTTCCATTCTATGGCTTTCCCCTTTCTTCTTCTATTTCCATATAGAATGAGACAAGTTTCTGTATTAAATAAAATATGTCTGAGCTTCTCTCTTTTAACCTAATACAGTGAGATTAACATTCACATAATGCTCACTCCTCTCCTTTCCTTCAAATACAATACCTCTATTTTGCCTTTTCATGTGACATAATTTACTCTTTTTTACCTCCCCTTCCCTCTTCTTCCAATACAAATTCTTTTCCACCTGTAGCTTCTTTTAAATATTATCACAGTAAAATCAAAGTATACTTATATCCTATAAGTATACCCCTAACAAACTAACAGTTCTCAAGAGTTTAACATATTATCTTCCCATATAGGCATGTAAATATTTTAACCTTTAAAAACTATATTTTTCCCTTCCTTTTTACATTTTTATGCTTTTCTTGCATTCTATATTTGAAGATCAAATTTTCTGCTCAGCTCTAGTTTTTTTCATCAAAAATAAAATTAAAACTCCCTTTTTCATTGAATTGCCATCTTTTCCTCTGAAAGTTAATGTTTAAATTTGCTGGGTAGTTGTTTCTTGGTTGCATTCAAAGTTCCTTTACTTTCAGGAATATTATATTCATATGTAAAGGTATTTTAAATATGAATATGATGGTTATTTAAAATGAAAGCAGCTAGATGCAGGGAAATACTGATTGTGTCTCCTTGATATTTGAATTGTTAATTTCTGGCTACTTTCAGTGTTTTCTCCTTTATCTGATAATTTTGAAATTTACAACATTCTTTGGAGCTTTCATTTTTGGCTCTCTTTTATGAGGTGATCAGTGGATTCTTTAAATGGCTATTTTACCCTCTGGTTCTAGGATATCAGAGCAGTTTTCCTTGATGACTTCATGAAATATTTTGTCAAGACTCTGTTTTTTTTCATTGTGGTTTTCAGTTAGTCTAATAGAAGGATTATCTTGATCTATTTTCTAGGTCACTTGTTTTTCCTATGAGGCATTTTACCTTTTCTTTTCTTTTTTGGGGGGAGTCACTTGATTGATTCTTTTTATTTTTATTGTCATTTACTTCCATTTTTTTCAATTATAATTTTTAGTGAATTATTTTCTTCAGTTACCTTTGTATCAGTTATCAATTTATCAATTATCTTTTATATTTGGCCAATTAAACTTTTAAATAAATTATTTTTTTTCATTTCAGAAATTCTGTTTTTCAAGGATTTTATTTTGTTTTTCATTTCACCCAAACTATTCATTAAGGAGTGATTTTCTTCAGATAATTTTTGTTTCCTTTACCTTTACCTTTACTTTTACCAGTCTCTCATTTCCTTTCCTCACTTTTTCTTCTAAACTCCTTTAAGATCCTTGTTGAATTCTTCTATGAGAGGCCAAAAGGAGGCCAATTTGTATCACATTTTCAGATTGCATCTGGAGATATTTTGTCTTTAGTGTACTTAGGGTTTAATAATTGTACTTCTCTATCTCCATATAAGCTATCAATAGAACTCTTTTTGGGTTTTGCTCATTTTTAATAGTTGAGGTCTGCTCTTAGGGAAAAGGGGAGATTGTTTAAATCTTGGCTACAGTGGTATCACATTGCTGTGGAACCAGTGCTGCTACAGGCTTAGTCCATGTGCTTGCTGAGCCTGACCAAGTCTCATCTGTTGTGCTGGATTGCAAAGGAACAATATTTGCCTTTTGTAGTTGGAATTGGGAATCTCACAGCTGTTCAGTCAATCCACTGGCTTCTGAACCAAGACAGAAAAGCCAACACTGATGTATTTTGGCTAAGGACATCTGGTAGATTTCCCCACCATGGGAATTCCACTTTGTACTGGGTCCTATACTTGCTCTTGGCTACCTTCCATCCCCCCCATCCTTTCCCCATGTTTTCAAATGAAACAGACATTTTCTGAAATTATTTCACCAGCATCAAAAAATGAAAAGGATTAACTGACTTTCATTGTGCTGCAAGATAATTATATAAATATATCTATCTATTAAGATTTAATTCAATATACATTTTAACATGTTTAACATACATTGAATTGCTTGCCATCTAGGGGAGGAGGTGGGGAGGAAGGAGGAAAAAATCTGAAACACAAGGCTAAACAAGGGTCAAAGTTGCCAAATTATGCATGAACATCTATTGAAAATGCAAAAGCTTAAAAATAAAAAAAAAAGACACTAGAGAGTGTAGGAATAAATGGACTTTTCTTTAAAATGATCAGTAGCAGTTGTAATGGGCCAAAGTAGAAGCATTCCCAATAAAATCAGAAGTAAAACAAGGTTGCCCACTATCACCATTACTATTCAATATTGTATTAGAAATGTTACCTTTGGCAATAAGAGAAGGAGATTAAAGGAATTAAAATAAGTAATGAGGAAACCAAATTATCACTCTTTGCATATAATATGATAGTTTACTTAGAGAACCCTGGAGAATCAACTATAAAAATTTAGAAATAATTCACAAGTTTAGCAAAGTAGCAAGATACAAAATAAATTCTCATAAATCTTCACCCTTTTTATATATTACAACAAAGCCCAGCAATAAGACATACAAAAATAAATTCCATTCTAAATAACTGTCGATAGTATAAAATATTTGGAACTCTATCTGCCAAGGGAAAGTCAGAACTATAAGAATACAACTACAAAATACTTTCCACACAAATAAAGTCAGATCTAATCAGTTGGGAAAATATCAAGTGCTCATGAGTACATGAAGACAATATACTAAAAATGACAACACTACCTAAATTAATCTACTTATTTAGCACCATACCAATCAAATTTCCAAGAAATTACAGATTTAGAAAAATAATAATGAAATTCATGTGGAAGAACAAAGGTCAAGTATTTCAAGGGGATTTTTAAAAATGCTAATGAAGGTGAACTAGCTGTTCCAGACCTAAAACTATATTATAAAGCAGTAGTCATTAAAATCATTTGGTACTGGCTAAGAAATAGAGTAGTTGATGAGTGGAATAGGTTAGAATCACAGGACAAAATAGTCAATAACTATGGCAATCTAGTTTTGACAAACATAAAGTCCCCAGATTTTAGGATAAACACTCACTATTTGACAAAAACTGGTAGGAATATTGGAAACTAGTATGGAAGAAACTACGAATTGAACCATACCTTATACCACATACTAAGATGAGATTGTAAAGGGTTCATGATTTAGACATAACAAGTGCTATTACAAGAACATAGGATATTTTCTCTCTCAGATCTGTGAAAAAGGAAGGAATTGGTGTCCAAAGATGAACTAGAACTCATAAGTGAACAACAAATAGGTAATTTTGATTATATTAAGTTAATAAGTTTTTGCACAAACAAAACTAATACCGACAAGATTAGAAGGGAAACAATAAATTGGAAAATATTTTTACATTCAAAGGTTCAGATAAAGTCCTCATTTCTAAAATATATAGAAAAATGACTCAAATTTATAAGAATTCAAGCCATTTTCCTATTGATAAATGGTTAAAGGATATCAACAATTTTCAGATGAAATTAAAACCATTTCTAATCATATGAAAAGGTTCTCTTAATCACTATTAACAGAGAAATGCAAATTAAGACAACTTTGAGACACCACTATACACCTCTCATATTGGCTAAGATGGCAGGAAAAGATAATGATGAATGTTGGAGGGGATGTGGGAAAACTGGGACACTAATACATTATTGGTGGAACTGTGAATGAATCCAACCATTCTGGAGAGCAATTTGGCACTGTGTTCTAAAAGTTATCAAACTACTAGTGGTCCTCAAACTTTTTAAATAGGGGGCTAGTTCACTGTCCCTCAGACTGTTGGAGAGCCAGACTATAGTAAAAAACTCACACTCTGTATCCACCCCTCAGCCCATTTGCCATAATCCAGCGGGCTGTATTAATGACCTTAACTGGCCGCATCTGGCTGCTGGTTGTAGTTTGAGAATCCCTGATAGACCCTTTGATCCAGTAGTGTTTCTATTGAGCCTATATCCCAAAGAGATCTTAAAGGAAGGAAAGGGACTCACATGTGCAAAAATGTTTGTGGCAGCCCTATTTGTAGTGGCAAGAAACTGGAAACTGAGTATACTGGAAATTGAGTGGATGCCCATTAATTGGAGAAAGGCTGAATAATTTATGGTATTATGAAAGTTAAGAAATATTATTTCTCTATAGGCAATGATCAGGAGGATGATTTTAGAGAGGACTGGGGAGATTTACATGAACAGATGCAAATGAGCATAATTAGGAGATCATCATTCATGGCAACATCAATGTTATAAGAAAATCAATCCTGATGAAGGTGACTCTTTCCAACAATGGATGATTGATGCCATTTCCAATGAGCTTGTAATGAAGACAGCAATCCATATCCAGAGAGAGGACAGTGGGAATTGAATGTGGATCACAACATAACATTTTCACTCTTTATGATGTTGTTCATTTGCATTTTGTTTTCTTACTCTTTCTTTTTTGATCTGATTTCTCTTGTATGGTAAGATAATTGTATAAATATGTTTCCACATATTGAATTTAACATATATTGGATTATTTGCCATCTAGAGGAGAATGTGGGAAGAAGGAGGAGAACATCTGAAACAAAAGTCTTTGCAAAGGTCAATGTTGAAAAATTGTCCATGAATATGTTTTGAAGATAAAAATATTTGAAAAAAAGGTTAATTGGGATTTATATTCTTAGAATAAACATCTAATGATCTTAAGTAATTGTGCTATCGTAAAAAAGAATTGG
This sequence comes from Sminthopsis crassicaudata, assembly GCF_048593235.1. Taxonomy (NCBI): domain Eukaryota; kingdom Metazoa; phylum Chordata; class Mammalia; order Dasyuromorphia; family Dasyuridae; genus Sminthopsis; species Sminthopsis crassicaudata. Next base: position 238,571,922 of record NC_133622.1, read on the forward strand.
CTACTTCCATAGTCAGTTACATCCCTGTTATTTGATATGTTTTAATGGGACCTGCATGAACATTTGATAGGAATATTACTGAAAAAAATCCTTTTTAGTGTGAGACAAGTTATATGATCTCTAATGATCCTTCAGTCTCTGAGATTCAGTAATTTCTCTTTCAATGTGTCCATACTAATCTGGAATTTTTATCAAAAATCCTTATTTTATTTCAATATTTTCTTTGAATTTCCAGTGTCTACTACAATGCCTGCCATGCAGTTGCATAATCTTGTGTATTTTGAGTAATTCACTTAGTCAAATTCTATTTCTCCCCTCTTCCTACTAAATTGAAAGTGTCCTTGATTGACATATATGTGTGTGTATGTGTGTGTGTGTATATATATATATATATATATATATATATATATATATATATATATATATATATATATATATATATACTAACACAAATAGTATCTCTTTTTATAAAATGTGAGCTTCTTATGGGAACATACTCTTAATTTGATTTTGGGGGCTCATCCCCAAGTTCAGCATTAGGCACATGTTAGATATTAAATGCTTATGAGTTGATTAATACACATTAGGCAGAGAGTGATTATCATTCTAACACATTGCTGAGATGAATAGGTAAGCAAATAATAAAAATGATTATTAAAATGTAAGTGAGGAAAATTAGTATAGTCATATAGTCATGACTATAGAAGCACAGTTATCTAATATCTAACCATTAGCTAAGAGCAGATAATAGGAACAGGAAGCAGAGAACACAAGTAAATTATATCTTAGAAGAATAAAATATCTTATTTTCCTTTCTAAATTGATAAATGTGTATAGCACAGACATAGTTTTGACAGATATTTCTGAATACTTTTGAAAACATATAGAGGGGTATAGTAGAAATCTTCAGAATTGTATGAGTGCCTGAGTATTCTCAGAAATGGTATCCTTTATAAACAATTCACATAAAGTTTAAGGGAAAATCTTTGAATACTCAATTTGAAAACATCCCAATTTTCCCTAAGGCAGGTGTAAATATTAGGTGGAACTATTTGGCTAAGGAGATTTGTTTAATATCAACCAAAGCCAAACAGACTGTACTGAGAACAAACAAAGGGGATGATCCTCAATCCCTAAGAGAATGAGACAAATCTGGAACTTTGACAAAGTCTCCATCAAAATTTCTTATGAGAAAGGATATAATTTGGCTCTAGTTGTTCTGTGTAGAAAAGAGGTTGAGAAAAAGGGGAATGAAATCATAAAGACGTTACATACAGAAGATAGAAGAATTTTTTTTTTTTGCTTTTCGACATAAATTTTAAAAATTAAAAAAAATCTGATTCTTTTTCTGATAACAGAAGAATTGGTAAATGACTGAAAGTTTCTGAAAGTAAGTATCTAGTTGTTATTCAGATCAATCCTTCATTTGTTGAGAGCAGATCCTAATTTCACAAAAGGATAATATAGATGCCTTAGCATTTGAGATGTTAAGAACATTCCACCAAAGCAATTCAGTGATGTAGAGAGGGCACCTCTATATTGGAAGTAATTCTTCAATACTAACTTATTCACTATAAGATTTATAGCGTGTTTCAAAAATTTGTTCACATGAATTGCCCAAGGAGTATAAAATTTGTCTCAAATCTCAGTGCCTGCACCCTCTTTTTTCTCGTTGCACCAGTATATAGAAATTCTTTCATGAATCTTACATTGCTTACATAGGGGAAGTAAGAAAACAGAATCTTGATAGGAGCTTCTTCAAGTCAGCTATCTTCTCTGGCATAGATACCCATAGTTCTTTAGATCCCCATTGAGGCAAATTGTACCAAGGATTTTATTTTATATTTGTATATGTAAATTTCATAGCATTTTTACCTCAAAAGGAAGTTTTTTCTTTCTTTTTTCTTTTTTCCTTTTTTTTTCTGTTTCCTTCCTTTCTTCCTTCCTTTTTATTTCTTTCTCTTTCTTCATGAAAATGCCTCTAAGACAGGAAAGAAGTTAATGATTTACATCCCACAGAGTTTGTTTGTTTTGGTAGGGGATGACTAAGACTCAAGATTTCCTCTGCTCAACTCTGTCTCCAGGTACACAATCTGCTATTGGTGGGAATTCTCTGAAGTTAAAGAAGAACTACATGATAAAAAGTAAATTTTATTTTCATCCATAATAATTTGCGTTGTAATTCAGTTTCCTTCCCTTGACATCTAAGCACATCACTTACTGATTACATCTCTACACCCTCTTATTGATTCATCCTGTGCATTATTCTTCAGATAATTAGTGGATCAGTTGCAGACTCTCTAGTCTATGAAATAGTAGAGTTAAGGAGAGCAATGTAAAGTTAGTTTTAAAGAAAATTTAGACGTTTCAGAGAATGAAATACCTTTGATGCTATTTGCTCAGGATAGCATTATTAGAGATATAGTCATTTAGGTAATTATTTTAAGGGTCTTAGGAAAAATCTTTCCCTCTGTCGAGTCAATTCAACTTGTCAATTTTTTTCTCTCTCCATCTGCCTTTGTTTCTGTCAATCTATATAACTATTTGTCTCTATTCAGTGTCTTTTGCTTTGCTTAGATATATATCCTTACCACACAGTGAAAACTGTCTTTGTAACAATGAATAGTTTATCAAGACCAATTCACTAATTTTACAATCAGATGACAGATATATTATTGTTTTCCCTAAGTGCATCTAAAGAAAATGGAGAAATGAGCATCCTCATTTCTGTTGCTGGGTCAATATTGGAAATCACAATTACCCAGAATTTAGTCTTGCTTTAATAAGTATAATACGTATTTTTTAATATATTCATTGCTATCTTGACTGTCTGGGAAAGTATTGATTTTCTATCCCTGAAGGTTTTAAATCAAAATTTGGGTGATCAGATCAAATGTAGTCAGTTAACACATTTTTTTATTAAATGTTTATTATGTAGTGGTATATAAATAAGCACTTGTAATATAAAGAAAGGAAAGGCCATTGTCCATGACCTCAGAGAGATTATATTGTAACCAATCAGTAAGTCAGAAATTATTTTATCCATTTCAGAAAAAAAAAGTATGATCTGAGAAAACTCACTTTTTTTGCTGAAGCATTTGGGATTAAGTGACTTGCACAAGGTCACACAGCTAGAAAGTGTTAAGTGTTTGAGGCCAGATTTGGACTGGGGTTCTCTTGAGTTCAGAGCTGGTGCTCCATCCACTGTGTCACCTATCCGGGAAACTCACATTTTAATAGGAGAAATAATGTGTGAATAATTATGCATCAACTATATCATGGGTAAAGAGGTATAAGCATAATACCTTAATAGATACTTCTTTATGTTATCTATTCTCATTCTTTGAAATACATGATTTAAGAGGCAGGAAAGGAAGAGGAGAGACAGTGACAGAGACAGATAGAGTCAGAGAAACAGAAATAAACAGTAATAATAAAAGTATTTTTCTTTTTTAGAAAAAGAAACAAAAGCAGAAAAAGAGAAAGACACACAAAGACTGAAAGGAGAGAGAGAGAGAGAGAGAGAGAGAGAGAGAGAGAGAGAGAGAGAGAGAGAGAGAGAGAGAGAGAGAGAGAGAGAGAGAGAAAAGATGGAAAATGGAAAATATAGATTATGAATAGGTGTTTCCCCTAGGACTTGAACTATTCAGACCTTTATCATGGGTAATTAATTCCTAGAGTAGCCAGAGGGCAACATATGGAATTAAGAGCACCTGTGTTCAAATCCAGTCTTAGACATTAATCTGATTTGTCACTCTGAAAAACTCCCTTCTCTCAACATCAGTGATTATCCATAAAATGGTGCTGGTAAAAGCATGTATCTTTCAGAATTATTGTTGAGATGAAATAACATATAAAACCCTTTTAAAACCTTAAAGCATTAAATATAGGTAATTTATTATTATTGCTATTATTATATATTAGTTTGTTAAGCATGTAATAGACTTTTTCAAATGACTTTTGTGTCCTCAACCATAAATTTCAATGAATGTATTTATCTCTTTTTTCATTCCTCACTCTTTCGAACCAAATACATTAGCTGGAACTAAGTATCCTGATTTATATGTATAAAAATATGACTAATTTTTTTTTCAATTACTTAAGCAAAAACAAAAAACAAAAAAACAAACAATAACAAAAACTGTAATGAACCATAGTCTTCACTTCTATTTTATAAGTCCTGAGTTCAAATCTCATAGCATATATTTTTGATTTTTGGTACTATGTAAATCAAATGTCTACCATGATTTTCAGTTTCCTTGCTTATAAACTAAGGATATCACCCATAGTCCTGTAATCCTGGAACTTAGATGTTGCTATTGATTGCTAATATAATTTTAGAATTAGAAAAATGGGGATTCCTCAAAGTGTCCTTTAAAGAACAGACATTTTTATTTTATTAGTACAGAGCCTTGTGACTAGTAGTAGAGAGAATGAATATGCTGAAGTTAGGAAGATTCTAGTTCCCATGAAACCTTTGATGATTACTAGCTATGTGTCCCTGTGAAAATGACTTAGCACTTGTCTGTCTTAGCTTACACAACTATAAAATGAGGATAGTAATAACTTCTGCCTTTAAGGGTTACTGGAGAAAACAAGTGAGAGAATAGTTTAAATTCCCTGATGCTAAGCAAATATTTATTTTCTTTTTTTTCCTCTTTAGTCTATTAGATAAGAAATGGAATCATTTAAAAGATCATTGGCCTGAAGGAATTTCCAGGGCTGACAAAATACTGACCTTGATGTGATACAATGTGAGTTTGAACCCAAACTTAGAATACTTATATAAAGTTAGGACACTAACATTTCCTTTCTTGTACTATTTTTCCTTTGTTTTGTTTTATTTTCATTGACAATATGACTGGTTTGAATTAGTCTATTTTTTGTTATTGTTTGATTTTTAATTTATAATATGACTCAAATGAAAGTTTTGTCAACTAGTAATAAAGTAACAGGAAAAGTTTTCTAGGCCAAAATACATTCCCACACTTATTTCATGACCCTGGTGGGTAAATTTAGTTGCCAATTTCTGTTACCCCTGTTTCCAGAAATAATTTGGGCTGGAAAGGGTTTAAATTAAATACAATAAAATTTTAAAAATAAAATAATGTTAAAATATAATTTGAGCCATTACATTAGTATGCATTAAAATTAGGTTTATTATATTTATGCAAGTACATATGTATTTTTTGTGTAGATGTTTATAAGTTTGTGTTTGTCTATATTCTCCCTTTGATATCTCTCCTTTTTTCTCATCTATTCTTTTTTCCTCTCCTTTACCTCCCTTCCCTTTCTCTCCTTAACTTTATTTCCTTGAAAATTGTTTTCATATTGCTAATGTTCTTTCAAAACTTTTCAAACACCAAAAAGACTTTTTTGAATAAAATATGGAACATAAATTTCACATTACCACTTGGGACATAAAATGAGATTTTTTAAAATAAGGGAGACCACTGGAAGAGAAACACAAATATTCTCTCCTTCTTTTAGTTTTTTAAAAAGAAGGGAAAATGTGAAATGTTGGGTGCAAGCAACAATACATGATCAATTACTTGACTATAAAAAGAAGAAAATATTCTATTTTAGTAACTAGAATTTGCCTAAGACCTTAATGGATTGTTGTGGGGTGGATTGCTGAGCAAACAAGGAGGGGAGAGAAGATAAAATTAAATTCTTCCTTCTGATGTTTACTATATTTGCAACCTTCAATTGGTCATACAACTTTATTTGCCTTTCTCTGCCTCAACGATGAAATCAGATTAAATATACCTCAGAAGACGATCCCACACAATTATATGGAGATAATGTAAGAGTTTCTATCTTCTTGGGAATCATTAGTTGTATATCAAATACTACATTTGTTCCATGCTCAACATTTTTATGAATTACTTGAAGAAGAAATAGATGTTAGACTTGCCATAGGCAACAAATAACAAACAAGAAACTGATCTAGTGGCCAAATCCTAAATCTGGTCTGGACAATTTGGGGCAAGCAAATTTGCCTTCTTACATCTCTACTCACTTCTCTTCAAAATAAGCTGACTGTCCTTGATTACTTTTAATGTCTCTACTAGATTTTAATTCATGTTGTACTAAAGTATATGCTTAAATAGGAGTTAATGACCTAACATGATACCAAAAATTTTAATGGTTCCTTCGGATATGTTTGAGTCTTATTGTTTGGAATAAGAGAAAAGATAATTCCAGATAACTCATCCATTGTTCACTCACACATGGATTATTGTTCCATATTTGGGTAACTTATTTGGAGAACAATGTTGATGATCTCTAGCACGCTCATAGAAAGTTAAACAGAAAAGTTAGCTTTTGAAAATCATGTCATAGAAAGTAGCTTATAGAGCATATAGAGCCATTTAAAGTCATTGATAGGGCTGTCAGTGATTGGAGAGAAAGAGAGGAAAGAGATGGAGAGGGAGAGAAAAAGAGAGGCAGAGGGAGAGAGCTAAAGTATAATAGAAATGCAAAGACATTTTAGTCACTATTGGTTATTTTCAAAGGGAATTTGATGATTGTTTATAAGAGAATCTGTAAAACAAAAAGCAAAGGTGGGCCAAGACATCTTATGAGTTCCCTTCAAAATCTGAGAGTAATATGAAAGCAATTACTGAAACATAACAATCTAAGTCTGCATTATTTCAGGTAGATTATTGTGCACATTGGGAGATTGCAGGAATTATCCCCAAAACTGTTAATTTTAGAAAGCTAGGAAAGCATGGGTAGAGTTTGAGTTTTTTAATAAGACAAATTACAAACCCACCTATGTCCAACCATGCATATCTTCCTATACATTTGAAACATGGTGCTATAAATGTGTCAATGGACAGACAATAGTGCACCTCTCTCTCTCTCTCTCTGTCTCTCTCTCTCTCTCTCTGTCTCTCTCTCTCTGTCTCTCTCCTACACACATATGAACACAGACACACAGACACACAGACAGACACATCATCAGTAAGAATTGGCCTAGAACAGATTGATAGTACTATTTTTACTTAAGCTTTTCTTATCTAAAGCTTTGAAAAGAAACATAACAGAAGCTTAAATATATAAAAACAATATGTTTTTTTTGTGGAGACCTCAAAAATTCTGCTCTAATAATAGTTTTTTATTCTTTTATTATATTAACCAGTTCCCCTCTGTGTTCTTCCTACTTGAGTCCTAAAGATGAGAAACAATGTGACTGAATTCATTCTGCTTGGACTGACACAAGACCCAAAGAAGCAAAAGATAATATTTGTCATTTTCATGGTATTCTACAGTGCCACTGTGTTGGGGAACCTATTGATTATTATAACAATCAAGACCAGTCCTACACTTGGTTCCCCTATGTACTTTTTCTTAACCTATTTATCCATTGCAGATTCTTGTTTTTCTACCACCACAGCTCCCAAATTGATCGTGGACAACCTTTCTCACAAGAACACTATTTCCTTTGATGAATGCATGACTCAGCTTTTTGCCATGCATTTTTTTGGGTGCATGGAGGTATTGGTCCTCATTTTAATGGCGTTTGATCGCTATGTAGCCATCTGCAAGCCTCTACACTACTCAGTCATCATGAACCAGAGGGTATGTGGGATTCTGATTCTTCTAGCATGGATAGGGTCATTTCTGCATTCTATAACCCAGATAATCCTTATCTTGAATGTACCCTTCTGTGGTCCCAATGTTATTGACCATTATTTCTGTGACATGCAACCTTTGTTGAGATTGGGATGCATGGATACATATGTATTAAATCTGTTAGTAGTTTCCAATAGTGGAGCCATATGCTTAGCAAGTTTCATTTTGTTGATGATTTCCTATGCAATTATATTACACTCCCTGAGAAATCATAGTGCAGAAGGGAAGCGCAAAGCCCTCTCCACCTGCAGCTCCCATATCATTGTTGTCATCATATTTTTTGGTCCCTGCATATTCATATATACTCGGCCTCCAACCACCTTTCCTCTTGATAAGTTGGTGTCTGTATTTTATACCATTATAACACCATTCCTCAATCCTTTGATCTACACCCTAAGGAATGAAGAAGTAAAAAATTCCATGAAGAAGCTATGGAGCATCCAAGTGACTTCAAGTGATAAATAATATGTTAATACATTTTATTTTTTACATTGTTCAAGGATGATTGACCCAAATTGGAAGACATGCAACTGATATGTGATAATCATAATTATACTCTGTAATTGTATGAATTTTATACATTATTTTAATAACTATTTTAATAGACATATGTTACTTTGTATTTCATTGTAATTTATTTTATGCTTTGAAAATCATTACTTATTTGATCTTGAAAGTTTGAAATATATAATTTTCTTTGATTTTATCACTATTTCAAAGAGTGAAAAAAAGATTGCTGTCAGGGTCTTATTTATTTTAACTCACATTGAACAAAATCTTAAAAAAAACTCAGTAAAGAGAGTTACTGGATCTCATGTTAATATAATAAAGTTTTAATAATATATAATATATTTAATAATTAGGTTATTTGTTTCCAATAAATGTTTGTTCTCTTTTTCTCTGGCCTGTTATAACTGTTAATTTTTGTTGCATTGGGATCTAAAAATATAACTTTCTGGTTAGCTTTCTGGAGGTCTTTGTTTTAGCTGAGTAATCACCATGAGAATAGCCATGTGATAAAGTCCAAAAGTCTTTATTGTTTCCTTCACAGTTTGTATACTTGCCTATTTTTCAATAATTTTACATTTACATTTAAGGAAACTCAGATATACAGGGGTTAAGTGACTTATACAAGGTTATTAAGTGATTGAGGCCTGATTAGAAGTCAATTCCCAGAATTCTATCTGTTATGACACTCAGCTGCCAAAATTTCCTTATATTGATATTCCTCCATGAAATGGCTGCTGATGAATGTATTTCACAATATTTCTATTCTATGAATTCCTATTGGACCAAATAACAGAAAGACTACCATTAGATTTCAAACTATCATGGATTGTAATACAATCATTTTAGTATGTGAATGAGGAGGTAACCAATCCCTTGGTACTGGGGAGTTGCTATGTATAGCCTAATTATTCTACTTAAGTTGTGGTGATATTAGGACAATGAAATATTTGAGGGATAATAGTGATCTTTTTTGGTATACATTTCCTGGGGAGTGAAGCCAAGATGGCGAGAAGAGACACGTCTTTTTCTGTGTTCTCCCCTAGGTGCCTCAAATTAACAACAAATCAAGCCTCTGAAATGGTTTTGGAGTGATAGAACCCATAAATATTAGAAGTGTAACAAATATCTATCAGAAAATAATTTTGAAGATCTTCAGAAAATGTCTGTTCAATCAGGAAAAAAGAAAGTGAGTTATAAGCACAGGCAGTGTAGAGACCTAGGGCAGTGGGGTGTCCTGTGCACTAGGGAATCTACCAAGGGGAATTTATATCAGTGTTGACTACTCTGTCATGGTTGCAAGCTAGGAGATCAACAGATTAGCTGTAAAACATCCAATACAAATACAAAAGGCAAATAGTGAGTCCCCAAACTCCAGAATATCACAGCACTTGGCCACGCCCACACAGCTCTGTAACTTAGTCAGCACTGACCCAGCAGATCCACTGTAGAAGAAGCTAGGGAAATCTCCCCTTTGCACTAAAAGCATACCTAAACTTTTTTTTTTTTTTTAAATGAGCAAAAAAGCAAAAAGAACTCTGGCCATAGATAGTTTTTATGGAGAAAGAGAACAGATTTCAAACCCAGAGGACAGTAAAAGCAGATCACCTCCAGATATAAATTGTTCCCCATCTCACAAGGCTCTCTGGGAAGACTTCAAAAAGGATTTTAAGAGCGAATTAGAAGAAACATGGTGAATGGAAATGAGAACTTGATTATATTAAGTTAACAAGTTTTTGTGGAAACAAAACCAAAGCAGAGAAGATTTTAAGGGAAGCAGAAAACAGGGGAAAATTATATGCAGGTTTTTGATAAAAGCTTCATTTCTAACATATATGGAGAACTGAATTAAATTTATAAGAATACAAGCCATTTTCCAAATGATAGTCGAAAGCTATGACCAGACAATTTTTCAAATAAAGAAATTAAAACTATTTGCATTTATATGAAAAAGACTCTAAATTAATATTGATCACATAAATATAAATTGAGACAATTCTGAGATACTATGACACACATCTGAGATTGGCTAAAATGACCAGAAAATATATTGTGAAAAATTGGAGAGGATGTGGGAAAACTGGGATAGGAATATGTGGTTGATGAACACTTGTGAACTAATCTAACTATTTTGGAGAGTAATTTGGAACTATGCCTAAAGAACTATCAAAGTGTGAATCCCCTTTGATATAAGAATGTGTCTACTGGTCTGGGATCCCAAAGAGATCCTAACAAAGGAAAAAAAAAGACTCTTTATAGTGGGAAAGAAATGGAAACTGAGTGGATGCCCTTTGACTGGAGAATGGCTGAATAAGTTATGGTATATGAATGCTATGGAATAATAATATTCCATAACAAATGATCAGCAGGATCATTTCAGAGAGGATTGGAGAGATGTGTTTGAACTGATACTAAATGAAATATATACAACTAAGAGAACACTTTACACAGTAAAAAGAAGAATAAACATTGATCAATTCTGATGGATATGGCTCTTTTCAAAGATAAGGAGTTTCAAGCAAATTCAAATAGGCTTGTGATAGAGTCATTTAAACCAGAAAGAGGATTGTGGGTAGTGAATGAGGATCCCAACATATTATTTTCACCTTTTTTTGTTGTTTGTTTGTTTGTTCTCTCCCCCCCCCCCCCTTTTTGATCTCTTTTTTCCTTGTGCAACATGATAATCATGGAATCATGGATAAAATTGCACTTGCTTAACATATATTGGATTACTTGCTATTTAGCCAGTAGTTTGGGGAAGGGAGGGAGAAAAATTTGGAACACAATGTATTGCAAGGGTGAATTTGAAAGCTATCTATGCACATTTTGAAAATTTTAAGGGAAGCCGAAAACAGGGGAAAATTATATGCAGATTTTTGATAAAAGCTTCATCATTATTAAAAACTGCAGTTAATATAAAATAATTGGAAGTCTGAATAATTAAACAAACCCAAGTACTATATACATATAATTATAAAACACATTCCACAGAAATAGAATTAAATCTAACCATTTGGAAGAATATCAAGTTCTCACATGTAGACTGAGTTCATATAATAAAATTGACAATCCTATGTTAATTAATCTATTTATTCTGTGCCATACCAATCAAACTGCCAAGAAATTACAAGAGTTAGAAAATATAACAACATTCATCTGGAAGAATAAAAGTTTAAGAATTTCAAGGAAATTATTAAAAATTCTAAATGAAGGTGGCCTTGTTGCAATCAGTCCTAAAACTAAATTATAAAGCAGCATACATCAAGATCATTTGGTATTGGCAAAGAAATAGAGTAATTGGTCAATGAGATAAGTTAGGCTCACAAGACACAAGACATCAATGACTACAGTAATTGTTAGGATGAACCCAAATACTCCAGCTTCTGGGAGAAGAACTCACTGTTTGATAAAAATTTGCTAGGAAAACTGAAAAAATATATGGCAGAAAGTAGGCATTGATGAACACTTAACATGCCATACGAAGATAAGGTAAAAATGAGTTCATGATTTAGATATAAAGGGTGACAGTATAAGCAAGTTAGGACATCAAGTGCTTTTTTACCTCTCAAATTTGTGGAGAAGGAAGGAATTTGTGGCCAAAGCAGAATTAGAAAACATTATGAAATGGAAAATGCATAATTTTGATTATGTTAAATTAAAAAGGTTTTGTACAAGCAAAACTAGTGCATCCAAGATTATAAGGGAAGTGAAAACTGGAATTTTTTTTTTTTTTTATACTCAAGGGTTCTGATAAAGGCCTCATTTCTAAAACATATAGAGAATTAACTCAAATTTATAGGAATAAAAACTATTCTACATTTGATAAATGGTCAAAGGTTATGAGTATACAATTTTAAGATAAAACATTTCTAGTCATATTAAAAAATGCTCTAAATCATTGTTAATTAGAGAAATGTAAATGAAGATAATTCTGAGATAGCACTACAGAACGTTAAGATTGGATAAGAAGACAGGAAAAGATAATGACAAATGTTGGAGGGAATGTGGTAAAACTGGGATAATAATCCATTATTGATGGTGTTGTTAACAGATCCAATCATTCTAAAGAGCAATTTGTAATTATGCCCAAAGGAATATTAAACTCTGCTTATCCTTTTATCTAGCATTGTCTCCACTGGGTCTGTATCCCAAAGAGATCTTAAAAAAGGGAAAAGCAATTACGTGTGCAAAAATGTTTGTGGTTGTCCTTTTTGTAATGGCAAAAATCTGGAAATTCATTGGAGGCCCAGCAGTTTGAGAATGATCGAACAAGTTAAGATATATGAATATTATTATTCTATAATAAACGGTCAGCAGAATGATTTCAGAGCTGCCTGGAGAGACTTACATAAATTGATGCTAAGTGAGCAGAAGTAGGAAAACATTGTACAAAATACAAATAATGCAAAAAGATAATCAATTCTGATGGACATGGTTCTTTTCAACAATGAGGTGATTCAGTCTAGTTCTAATCTACAGTGATGGAAAGAACCATATGCTCCTAGAGAGAGGACTGTGGAGACTGAGTATAGTTCACAATATATTATTCTCACTTTTTTGTTATTTGCTTGTTTTTATTTTATATCTCATTATTTTCTTTTTGATTTGATATTTCTTGGGCAGCAAGATAATTGTGGAAATATGTATAGAAAAATTGCATATGTTTAATATGTATTGGATTACTTGCTTCTTGAGGCACTGGATGGTGGAAAGGGAAGGAGGAAAAAAATTGAAATGCAAGGTTTTGTATTCGTGATGAATGATAAGGATGAATAATAAAAATATGTATATGTATATTGTGAATAAAAAAGACTAAAACTAAATAAACTTGCAGTCTAAAATATGGCACTTGTTTAACATGTATTAGATTACTTATTATATGGGTGAGGATATGTTAGAAAGAGAGAGAGAAAATATTTGGAACATAAGGTTTTGCCAGAGTGAATGTTAAGAAATATCTATGCTTATATATTAAAACAAAAAGCTTTAAAATATAAATAAATTTCCAGCTTAAAAAGAATTACACATGTTTAACATTGAATTGGTTGCTGTCTAGAGGAGGGGTGAGAAAGGAAAGGAAGGAGAAGAAACTTGGAACACAGGGTTTTGCAAGGGTGATTTTTGAAAACTATCTTTGCATGTATTTTTTTTTGAAGGAATTTTTTTTAATTTAATAGTTTTTATTTACCAGATATATGCATGGGTAACTCCACAACACTGACAATTGCTAAACCCCGTACCCCAATTTTTCCCTCTCCCCCCCCAAGGATTGCAGGTTGACCAATATATGTTAAACATGCTAAAGTATAAATTAAATACAATATGTTCATACATTTCCAGACAGTTGTTTTGTTGTACAAAAAGAGTACAATTTTGGATGTGAAGGAAATCCAAAATGCAGGTGGACAAAAATAGAGAGATTGGGAATTCTATGGAGTTGTTCATAGTCATCTCTCAGAGTTCTTCCACTGAGTGTAGCTAGTTCAGTTCATTACTGCTCTTTTGGAACTGATTTGGTTCTTCTCATTGTTGAAGCATGTATTTTGATAATTAAAAACTGTTATTAAAATTAATAAAATAAAAAAGATGCTCTTTAAAAAAGATTAGGGGGAAAAAAGCTTAAACACTTAATTTGAAAACATGATTTTCTTCAACATTGGCATCAATAGAAATCAGAGCTATTTATCCAAGTTAGTTGGCTTTAATAATAACTAAAGGCAAATAAATTAAACTGTGTTAACAAGTGGGATGATCCTCAGTCCTTCAGGGACTGAGGCAGCTATGGAACTTTGAAATATCATCCATAAATACATCTTAGAGGTAAAGATACTCATTTGGTTTTATATGTTCTATGTAGAAGTGGTTTTGAGAAAAAGGAAATGAAATGACAAAGATGTTACATCCAAACTATAGGAGATTTTTTTTTGCTTATTGATATAAATTTAAAAAATTTTTTAAAGTTGAAATGAAAAAAATATCTGTGATACTTTTCCTGACATGAGAGTAATAATCATATGGAATCATTTCTGGAAGTTTTTCAAAATAAGTCTCTATTTATCATTCAGCTCAACCCTAGTGCAGTTCCTGATATCAGAGCAAGATAACATAGCTGTCTTAACATCTGAAATGTCAAGAACTTTACATCGAAGCACCTCAGAGATACGAAGATGGCACCTCTATATTGGATGTAATTCTTCAATACTAACATGCTCACTGTAAGTTTTATAACATGTTTGAAATATTTTTTTCCACTCAGATCCCCCCAAATATAGAATTTGTCCCCAATCTCAATGTGTATACAGTGCTTCATTGTTTTTAGCTAGATCAGTATTTGAAAATTCCTCCATGAACCTTATATTGCATATATAGGGGAGGGATGAAAGTAAGAGTTTGACAGAAGCTTCTTAAAGTCACCTCTGTTCTCAGGAATGGATATAGCTTTTTAGGGACCCATTAAGGGAACGTGTACTGAAGGTTTTATTTTACATATATATATGCAAATTTCATATCACTTTTATCTCAAAAGGAAGCTTTTTTTTGTTCTTTTCTTTATTCCTTTCTGTTCTAATTTTTTCTTCCTTCCTTCCTTTCCTCCCGCCCCTTTTCCCTCCTTTCTTCCTTCTCTCATTTCTTTCTTCCCTCCTTTTATCCATCCCTCCTTTTTCCCTCCCTCTCTCCTTTCTTTCTTGCTATTTCTTTCTCTCTCTCCCTTCCTTCTTTCCTTTATTTCATTCTTCCCTCTTTCCCTCCCTCTTTTTTCTCCTTTTTCTTTTTTCTCTTTTCTTCCTTCCTTCCTTCTTCCCTCCTCTTTTTTCTCCTTTTTCTTTTTTTCTCTTTTCTTCCTTCCTTCCTTCCTTCTTCCCTCCCTCCTTTTTCTTTCTTTCTTCTTTCCTTCCTTCCTTCATTTGTTCCTTCCTTCATTCCTTTTTATTTTGTTCTTCTTCTCCATGAAAATGACTCTAGGACAGGATAGAAGTTAGTGATTTACATCCCACAGAGTTTGTTTGTTTTGGTAGGGGAGGACCAAGAATCAAGATTTCCTCTGCTCAAATCTATGTCCCAGGTACACAACTTGCTATTGGTGGGAATCCGCTGAAATTAAAGGAGAACTACATGATAAAAAGTAAATTTCATTTTCATCCCTAATAATTTATTATTATATATATTTTATAATTTATCATTTTCATAATTGCATTGTAATTCTGGTACTATGCAAATCAAATGTCTACCATGATTTTCAATTTCCTTGCTTATAAACTAAGGATATCACCCATAGTCCTGTAATCCTGGAACTTAGATGTTGCTATTGATTGCTAATACAATTTTAGAATTAGAAAAATGGGGATTCCTCAAAGTGTCCTTTAACGAACAGACATTTTTATTTTATTAGTACAGAGCCTTGTGACTAGTAGTAGAGAGAATGAATATGCTGAAGTTAGGAAGATTCTAGTTCCCATGAAACCTTTGATGATTACTAGCTATGTGTCCCTGTGAAAATGACTTAGCACTTGTCTGCCTTAGCTTACACAACTATAAAAATAACTTCTGCCTTTAAGGGTTACTGGAGAAAACAAGTGAGAGAATAATTTAAATTTCCTGATGCTAAGCAAATATTTATTTTCTTTTTTTCCTCTTTAATCTAATAGATAAGAAATGGAATCATTTAAAAGATCATTGGCCTGAAGGAATTTCCAGTGCTGACAAAATACTGACCTTGATGTGATACAATGTGAGTTTGAACCCCAATTTAGCTACTTGAATAAAGTTAGTATGCTAAATTTTCCTTTTTACTATTTTTCCTTTGTTTTGTTTTATTTTCATTG
This sequence comes from Sminthopsis crassicaudata, assembly GCF_048593235.1. Lineage (NCBI taxonomy): Eukaryota > Metazoa > Chordata > Mammalia > Dasyuromorphia > Dasyuridae > Sminthopsis > Sminthopsis crassicaudata. The sequence continues at coordinate 238,587,893 of NC_133622.1, forward strand.
ACAATATGACTGGTTTGAATTAGGCAACTTTTTGTTATAGTTTGATTTTTAATTTATAATATGACTCAAATGAAAGTTTTGTCAACTAGTAATAAAGTAACAGGAAAAGTTTTCTAGGCCAAAATACATTCTCACACTTATTTCATGACCCTGGTGGGCAAATTTAGTTGCCAATTTCTGTTACCCCTGCTTCCAGAAATAATTTGGGCTGGAAAGGGTTTAAATTAAATATAATAGAATTAAAAAAATAAAATAATGTTAAAATATAATTTGAGCCATTACATTAGTATGCATTAACATTAGGTTTATTATATTTATGCAAGTACATATGTATTTTTTGTGTAGATGTTTATAAGTTTGTGTTTGTCTATATTCTCCCTTTGATACCTCTCCTTTTTTCTCTTCTATTCTTTTTTCCTCTCCTTCACCTCCCTTCCCTTTCTCTCCTTATCTTTATTTTCTTGAAAATTGTTTTCATATTGCTAATGTTCTTTCAAAACTTTTCAAACACCAACAAGAATTTTTCGAATAAAATATGGAACATAAATTTCACATTACCATTTGGAAAATAAAATGAGATTTTTTTAAATAAGGGAGACCACTGGAAGAGAAACACAAATATTCTGTCCTTCTTTTAGTTTTTTAAAAAGAAGGGAAAATGTGAAATGTTGGGTGCAAGCAACAATACATGATCAATTAGTTGAGTATAATAAGAAGAAAATATTCCATTTTAGTAACTAGAATTTGTCTTAGTCCCTACATGGATTGTTGTGGGGTGGATTGCTGAGCAAACAAGGAGGGGAGAGAAGATAAAATTAAATTCTTCCTTCTGATGTTTACTATATTTGCAACCTTCAATTAGTCATACAACTTTATTTGCCTTTCTCTGCCTCAACAATGAAATCAGATTAATTATACCTCAGAAGACGATCCCACAAAATTATATGGAGATAATGTAAGAGTTTCTATATTCTTAGGAATCATTAGTTGTATATCAAATACTACATTTGTTCCATGCTCAACATTTTTATGAATGACTTGAAGACAAAATATGTCAGACTTGCCATATTCGTACATGAATCATAGGCAGCAAATAACAAAAAAGAAACTGATCTAGTGGCCAAATCCTAAATCTGGTCTGGACAATTTGGGGCAAGCAAATTTGCCTTCTTACATCTCAACTCACTTCTTTTCAAAATAAGCTGACTGTCTTTGATAACTTTTAATGTCTCTACTAGATTTTAATTCATGTTGTACTAAAGTATATGCTTAAATAGGAGTTAATGACCTAACATGATACCAAAAATTTTAATGGTTCCTTCGGATATGTTTGAGTCTTATTGTTTGGAATAAGAGAAATGATAATTCCAGATAACTCATCCCTTGTTCACTCACACATGGATTATTGTTCCACATTTGGGTAACTTATTTGAAGAACAATATTGATGATCTCTAGCACACTCATAGAAAGTTAAACAGAAAAGTTAGCTTTTGAAAATCATGTCATAGAAAGTAGCTTATAGAGCCTATGAGAGCCATTTAAAGTCATTGATAGGGCTGTCAGTGATTGGAGAGAAAGAGAGGAAAGAGATGGAGAGGGAGAGAAAAAGAGAGGCAGAGGGAGAGAGCTAAAGTATAATAGAAATGCAAAGACATTTTAATCACTATTGGTTATTTTCAAAGGGAATTTGATGATTGTTTATAAGAGAATCTGTAAAACAAAAAGCAAAGGTGGGCCAAGACATCTTATGAGTTCCCTTCAAAATCTGAGAGTAATATGAAAGCAATTACTGAAATATAACATCCAAGTCTGTATTATTTTGTGTAGATTACTGTGCACATTGGGAGATTGTAGTAATCATCCCCAAAACTGTTAATTTTAGAAAGCTAGGAAAGCATGGGTAGAGTTTGAGTTTTTGTGTAAGACAAATTACAAACCCACCTATGTCCAACCATGCATATCTTCCTATACATTTGAAACATAGTGCTATAAATGTGTCAATGGACAGACAACAGTGCACCTCTCTCTCTCTCTCTCTCTCTCTCTCTCTCTCTCTCTCTCTGTCTCTGTCTCTGTCTCCTACACACATATGAACACAGCCACACAGACACACCATCAATAAGAAATGGGCTAGAACAGATTGATAGTACTATTTTTACTTAAGCTTTTCTTATCTAAAGCTTTGAAAAGAAACATAACAGAAGCTTAAATATATAAAAACAATGTGTTTTTTTGTGGAGACCTCAAAAATTCTGCTCTAATAATAGTTTTTTATTCTTTTATTATATTAACCAGTTCCCCTCTGTGTTCTTCCTACTTGAGTCCTAAAGATGAGAAACAATGTGACTGAATTCATTCTGCTTGGACTGACACAAGACCCAGAGAAGCAAAAGATAATATTTGTCATTTTCATGGTATTCTACAGTGCCACTGTGTTGGGGAACCTATTGATTATTATAACAATCAAGACCAGTCCTACACTTGGTTCCCCTATGTACTTTTTCTTAACCTACTTATCCATTGCAGATTCTTGTTTTTCTACCACCACAGCTCCCAAATTGATTGTGGACAACCTTTCTCACAAGAACACTATTTCCTTTGATGAATGCATGACTCAGCTCTTTGCCTTGCATTTTTTTGGGTGCATGGAAATATTGGTCCTCGTTTTAATGGCGTTTGATCGCTATGTAGCCATCTGCAAGCCTTTACACTATTCAGTCATCATGAACCAGAGTTTATGTGGGATTCTGATTCTATTAGCATGGATAGGGTCATTTCTGCATTCTATAGCCCAGATAATCCTTATCTTGAGTGTACCCTTCTGTGGTCCCAATGTTATTGACCATTATTTCTGTGACTTGCAACCTTTATTGAGATTGGGATGCATGGATACATATGTATTAAATCTGCTAGTAGTTTCCAATAGTGGAGCCATATGCTCAGTAAGCTTCATTTTGTTGATGATTTCCTATGCAATTATATTACACTCCCTGAGAAATCATAGCGCAGAAGGAAAGCGCAAAGCCCTCTCCACCTGCAGCTCCCACATCATTGTTGTCATCATATTTTTTGGTCCCTGCATATTCATATATACCCGGCCTCCAACCACCTTCCCTCTTGATAAGTTGGTGTCTGTATTTTATACCATTATAACACCCTTCCTCAATCCTTTGATCTACACTCTAAGGAATGAAGAAGTAAAAAATGCCATAAAGAAGCTATGGAGCACCCGAGTGAATTCCAGTGATTAATAATATGTTAATACATATTTTTTACATTGTTCAAGGATGATTGACTCAAATTAGAAGATGTGCAATTGATATGTGATAATCATAATGATACTATATAAATGTATTGATTTTGTACAATATTTTAATAACTATTTTAATAGACCTATTTTACTTTGTATTTCATTGTATTTTATTCTATGCCTTGGAAGTCATTACTTATTTGATCTTGAAAGTTTGAAATATATAATTTCCTTTGATTTTATCACAATTTCAAAGAGTGAAGAAAAGATTGCTGTCAGGGTATTATTTATTTTAACTCACATTGAACAAAATCTTAAAAAAAACTCAGTAAAGAGAGTTACTGGATCTTATGTTAATATAATAATGTTTTGGTAATATATAATATATTTAATAATTAGGTTATTTAGTTTCCAATTAATATTTGTTCTCTTTTTCTCTGGCCCTTTATAACTGTTACTTATTGTTGCATTGGGATCTAAAAATATAAGGTTCTGTTTAACTTTCTGGAGTCTGTGTTTCAACTGAGTAATCCCCACAAGAATAGCCATGTGATAAAGTCCAAAAGTCTTTATTGTCTCCTTCACAGTTTGTCTCCTTGCCTATTTTTCAATAATTTTACATTTAAGGAAATTCAGATAGACAAGGATTAAGTGACTTATACAAGGTTAGTAAGTGATTGAGGCCTGATTAGAAGTCAATTCTTTCTGACTCCATTCCCAGAATTCTATCTGTTGTGGCAATCAGCTGCCAAAGTTTCCTTATATTGATATTCCTCCACGAAATGTCTGCTGATGAATGTATTTCACAATAGTTCTATTCTATGAATTCCAATTGGACCAAATAATACAAAGGCTACCATTAGATTTCAAACTATCATGGATTGCAGTACAATCATTTTAATATGTGAATGAGGAGATAACCAATCTCTTGGTACTGGGGAGATGCTATTTGTAGCCTAATTATTCTACTTGAGTTGTGATGATATTGGGACCATGAAATATTTGAGGGTCAATAGTGATGTTTTTAGGCATGCATTTCCTGGGGAGTGAAGGCAAGATGGTTGAGAAGACATATGTCTTTTTCTGAGTTCTTCCCTAGGTGCCTCAAATTAACAGCAAATCAAGCCTCTGAAATGGTTTTGGAGTGGTAGAACCCACAAATATTAGGAGTGTAACAAATTTCTAGTAGAAAATAATTTCGAAGATCTTCAGAAAAGATCTGTTCAATGAGGAAAGGAAGAAAGTGGGTAAAGCACAGGCAATGTGGTGTCTATGCACCCGGGGATCTACAAGGAGGAATATATAATAGTGTTGACTAAAATGTCATGGTTGCAAGCTAGGAGATCAACAGATTAGTTGTAAGATATCCAATACAAATACAAAAGGCAAACAGTGAATCCCTAAACTCTGGAATATCACAGGACCTGGACAGGCCCACACAGCTCTGTAACTTGGTCAGCAATGACCCAATACATCCACTGTAGAACAAACTAGGGAAATCTCCCATTTGCACTAAAAGCAGACCTAAACTTTTTTTAAATTTTTTTAATGAGCAAAAAAGCAAAAAGAACTCTGACCATAATAAATAGTTTTTATGAAGAAAGAGAACAGATTTCAAACTCAGAGGACAGTAAAAGCAGATCACCTCCAGATATGAATTGTTACCCATCTCACAAGGCTCTCTTGGAAGAATTCAAAAAGGATTTTAAGAGAGAATTAGAAAAAAAACATGGTGAAAGGAAATGAGAAAATGAGAACTTAATTATATTAAATTAACAAGTTTTTTTTTTTTTTGTAACAAAGCCAAAGCAGACAAGATTTTAAGGGAAGCAGAAAACAGAGGAAAACTATATGCAGCCTTTTTGATAAAAGCTTCATTTCTAAAATATATAGAGAATTGATTTAAATTTATAAGAATACAAGCCATTTTCTAAATGATAGTCAAAATATATGACCAGACAATTTTTCAAATAAAGAAATTAAAACTATTTGCATTTATATGAAAAATGCTCTAAATTAATATTGATCATAAATATAAATTAAGACAATTCTGAGATACTATGACACATCTTAGATTGGCTAAAATGTCCAGAAAATATATTGTGAAAAGTTGGAGAGGCATAGGGAAACTGGGACAGGAATATGTGGTTGATGGAAATTTGTGAACTAATCCATTTATTTTGGAGAATAATTTGGAACTATGCTTTGATCTAGGAGTGTGTCTACTGGTCTGGTATCCCAAAGAGATCCTAAAAAAGGAAAGAAAAAAGACTCACATGTGCAAAAATGTTTGTAGCAACCCTTTTTATAGTGGGAAGGAAATGGAAACTGAGTGGATGCCCATCAACTGGAGAGTGGCTGAATAAGTTATGGTATATGAATGCTATGGAATATTATTATTTTATTACAAATGATCAGCAGGATCATTTCAGAGAGGCATGGAGAGACTTGTTTGGATGTATAATAAATTAAATATATACAACTAAGAGGGCACTTTACACAGTAAAGGGAAGAATGAACACTGATCAATTCTGAGGGACATGGCTCTTTTCAACAATAAGGAGATTCAAGCAAATTGAAATAGGATTTTGTGATGGAGTCATTTAAACCAGAAAGAGGATTGTGGGGAGTGAATGAGGATACCAACATATTATTTTCATCTTTTTTCGTTGTTTGTTTTTTGTTTGTTTGTTTGTTTTTGTTCTCTTTCTCATTTCCCCCCCTTTTGATCTCTTTTTTCTTATGCAATATTGTAATCATGGAATCATGGATAAAATTGCACTTATTTAACATATATTGGATTACTTTCTGTTTAGCAAGTAGTTTAGGGAATGGAGGGAGAAAAATTTGTAACACAATGTATTGCAAGGGTGAATTTGAAAGTTATCTATGCACATTTTGAAAATTTAAAACAATGTTTTTATTAAAAACTGCAGTTAATATAAAATACTTGGAAATCTGCATACCCAGAAAAACCCAAGTACTATATAAATATAATTATAAAACACTTTCCACACAAATAGAATTAAATATAACCATTTGGAATTATATCAAGTGCTCATATGTGGACTGAGTTAATATAATAAAATTGACAATCCTATGTAAATTAATTTATTTATTCTGTGCCATACCAATCAAACTGCCAAGAAATTACAAGAGTTAGAAAATATAACAACAAAATTCATCTGCAAGAATAAAAGTTTAATAATTTCAAGGAAATTATTAAAAAGTCCAAATGAAGGTGGCCTAGTTGTAATCAGTAGCATATATCAAGATCATTTGGTATTGGCTAAGAAATAGAGTTATTGGTCAGTGATATAAGTTAGGCCCACAAGACACAATAATCAATGACTATAACAATTGTTTAGGATAAACCCAAATACTCCAGCTGCTTGGACAAGAACTCACTATTTGATAAAAATTTGCTAGGAAAACTGAAAAATATTATGGCAGAAAGTAGGCATTAATCAACACTTAACATGCCATACTAAGATAAGGTAAAAATGGGTTTATGAATTAGATATAAAGGGTGACAGTATAAGAAAGTTAGGACAGCAAGAGCTTGTTTACCTCTCATATTTGTGGAGAAGGAAGGAATTTGTGGCCAAAGAAGAATTAGAAAACGGTATGAAATGGAAAATGCATAATTTTGATTATGTTAAATTAAAAAGATTTTGTACAAGCAAAACTAGTGCAGACAAGATTATAAGGGAAGTGAAAACTGGAAAAAAAATTATATCCAAGGGTTCTGATAAAGGCCTCATTTGTAAAACATATAGCGAATTAACTCAAATTTATAAGAATAAAAACTATTCTACAATTGATAAATGGTCAAAGGTTATGTGTATACAATTTTAGGATAAATACATTAAAACATTTCTAGTCATATTAAAAATGCTCTAAATCACTATTGATTAGAGAAATACAAATAAGACAATTTTGAGATATCACTACAGATCTTTCAGATTAGATAAGAAGACAGGAAAAATAATGACAAATGTTGGAGGGAATGTGGTAAAACTGGGATAATAATCCATTATTGATGGTGTTGTTAACAGATCCAATCATTCTAAAGAGCAATTTGTAATTATGCCCAAAGGAGTATTAAACTCTGCTTATTCTTTTTATCTAGCAGTGTCTCGACTGGGTCTGTATCCCAAAGAGATCTTAAAAAAGGGAAAAGCAATTACGTGTGCAAAAATGTTTGTGGTTGTCCTTTTTGTAATGGCAAAAATCTGGAAATTCATTGGAGGCCCAGCAGTTTGAGAATGATTGAACAAGTTAAAATATATGAATATTATTATTCTATAATAAATGATCAGCAGAATGATTTCAGAGCAGCCTGGAGAGACTTACATGAATTGATGCTAAGTGAGTAGAAGTAAGAGAACATTGTACAAAATACAAACAATTCTAAAGATAATCAATTCTGATGTACAGGGTTCTTTTCAGCTCTGAGGTGATTCAGCCTAGTTCTAATCTACAGTGATGGAAAAAACCATATGCTCCTAGAGAGAGGACTGTGGAGACTAAGTATAGTTCACAATATATTATTTTCACTTTTTTGTTGTTATTTGCTTGTTTTTATTTTATATCTCATTATTTTCTTTTTTATTTGATATTTCTTGGGCAGCAAGATAATTGTGGAAATATGTATAGAAAAGTTGCATATGTTTAATATGTATTGGATTGCTTACTGCTTGAGGCACTGCATGGTGGAAAGGGAAGGAGAAAAAAATATGAAATGCAAGGTTTTGTATTTGTGATGAATGATAAGGATGAATGATAAAAATATGTATGCATACATTGTGAAGATAAAAAGTCTAAAAATAAATAAATCTCCAGTCTAAAATATGGCACTTGTTTAACATATATTGGATTACTTATTATCTGGGTGAGGATGTGTTAGAAAGAGAGAGAGAAAATATTTGGAACATAAGGTTTTGCAAGAGTGAATGTTAAGAAATATCTACACTTATATCTTGAAAATTAAAAGCTTTAAAATGTAATAAATTTCCAGTTTAAAAAGAATTGCACATGTTTAAATTGGATTGGTTGCTGTCTAGAGAAGTAAGAAAGAAAAGGAGGGAGAAAAAACTTGGAACACAGAGTTTTGCAAGGGTGATTTTTGAAAACAATCTTTGCATTTATTTTTTTTTCTGAAGGAATTTTTTTTATTTAATAGTTTTTATTTACCAGATATATGCATGGGCAACTAACTCCACAACATTGACAATTGCCAAACCCCTTGCTCCAATTTTTCCCCTCCTTCTCCACCCCCCCCCAGATGGCAGGTTGACCAATATATGTTAAACATGCTAAAGTATAAATTAAATTAAATATAATATATGCATACATGTCCAGATAGTTGTTTTGCTGTACAAAAAGAATCAGACTTTGAAATAGAGTGCAATTAGCCTGTGAAGGAAATCCAAAAGGCAGGTGGACAAAAATAGAGGGATTGGGAATTCTATGTAGTGATTCATAGTCATCTCCCAGAATTCTTTTGCTATGTGTAGTTGGTTCAGTTAATTACTGCTCTCTTGGAACTGATTTGGTTCTTCTCATTGTTGAAGCATGTATTTTGAAAATTAAAAACTGTTATTAAAATAAATAAAATAAAAAGATATTCTTTAAAAAGATTAATTGAAAACATTACAATTTTCTCCAAGATTGGCATCAATACAAATCAGAGCTATTTATCCATGTTAATTGGCTTTAATAATAATTAAAGCCAAATAAATTAAACTGTGTTAACATGTAGAATGATCCTCAGTCCTTCAGGGACTTAGGCAGCTCTGGAACTTTGAAATGTCATACATAAATACTTCTTAGAGGAAAAGATATCCATTTGGCTCTACATGTTCTATGTAGAAGAGGTTTTGAGAAAAAAAGGAAATGAAACCACAAAGATGTTACATCCAAACTATAGGATAATTTTTTTTTTGCTTATTGATATAAATTTAAAAATTTTTAAAAATTGAAATAAAAAAATATCTGTGATACTTTTCCTGACATGAGAGTAATAATCATATGGAAAAATTTCTGGAAGTTTCTCAAAATAAGTCTCTATTTATTATTTAGCTCAATCCTACCTTTATTGAGTGCAGTTCCTGATATCAGAGCAAGATAACATAGCTGTCTTAACATCTGAAATGTCAAGAACTTTACATCAAAGAACTTCAGAGATACAAAGATGGCACCTCTATATTGGCTGTAATTCTTCAATACTAACTTGCTCACTGTAAGTTTTATAGCATGTTTGAAATAGTTTTTTTCCACACAGATTCCCCCAAATGTAGAATTTGTCCCCAATCTCAATGTGTATACAGTGCTTCATTCTTTTTAGCTAGATCAGTATTTGAAAATTCTTCCGTGAACCTTATATTGCATATATAGGGGAAGGATGAAAGTAAGCACTTGACAGAAATTTCTTAAAGTCACCTCTGACTCAGGAATGGATATAGCTTTTTAGGGACTCATTAAGGGAACATGTACTGAAAGTTTTATTTCATATGTATATATGCAGATTTCATATTACTTTTACCTCAAAAGGAAGCTTTTTTTTGTTCTTTTCTTTTTTCTTTATTCCCTTCTGTTCTTATCTTTTTCTTCCTTCCTTCCCTCCCTACTCTTTTCCTTCCTTCCTTCCTTCCTTCCTTCCTTCTCTCTCTCTCTCTCTCTCTCTCTCTTTCTCTCTTTCTCTCTTTCTTTCTTTCTTTCTTTCTTTCTTTCTTTCTTTCTTTCTTTCTTTCTTTCTTTCTTTCTTTCTTTCTTTCTTTCTTTCTTTCTTCATGACAATGGATCTGGGAAAAGAAATATTAGCATTTACACTTTTTCTTTTTTTGTTTTTGTTTTGTTTTGTTTTGTTTTTGTTTGTTTGTTTGTTTATTTTTTCCCTGAGCGGGGGGGTGGCCATGACTCAAGATAACCTTTGCTTAAGTCTATTTCCATGTACACAACCCATTATGGCTGAAGTTAAAGGAGAACTGTTTAATAAAACAAATAAATTTAATTCTCATCATTATTTGTTATAATTTACCCTTTATCATTTACCATTTTCAAAACTATGTTGTAATTTAGTTTCTTTACTTTGATTTCCAATCACAGCACTCATGGATCATAAAACTCTATCCTCTTATTGATTCAAATGATTATTATATGTTACAAATTGTGTCAAGCATAAGAAATTGTAGAGATAAAGAGAGCAAGGCAATGCTAGTTTTTAAGGTAATTTAGACTTTTTCAAAGACGAAATGCCATGAATGTTTTTTGTTCAGAGTGTTATGACAGATATAGTCATTTAGGCAGCTTTATCAAGACACTTGGGCAAATTATTTTCCTTAGTCACTTGATTCAATTCAACTTGACTCTTTTTTTCTGAGTAACTGCCTTTGCTTCTCAGTCTGTATATCTATTTTTTTTTCTATATTAGGTGCCCTTTTCTTTCTTAGATATATTTTATGTACCATCCTTACCACAAAGTGAAATTTTCTATGTCTAATGAATAGTTTATCACTTGGTTTTTAATATAGCAGGTTACATATACATTATTATATGAAAATTTTCCCTGCACATCTAATGAAAATGGACAAAAAAGTACTCTCATTTCTGCTGGTGTGTCAATACTGCTAATCACAATTACCTAGAATTTAGCTTTATTTTAACCAGTATTTCTTAATGCATGCATTGCCATCCTAGCTCCTTGGGGAAATGTTAGATTTTCTATACCTGAAGTCAAAATGTGGGTAATTAGATTAAATGCATACTGCAATGAAATTTTCTCAAGTATTGATTGGGCTATATGGCTGCTTAGTCAATCAGTCAGTTAGCACACATATATTAAACGGTTATTATGCAGCAACAGATCAAAAATCACTGGGATTCTAAAGAAAGGAAAGGTCACTGAATCACAATGTAACCAGTCAATCAGTCAAGATGTAATTATTGAGTACCCACTCTAAGCCAGAAATTGTTTGATCTGTTGGAGAATTTTTTTAAAATAATAATTCTTATTTCAAGGAATTGACATGGGAGCAATAATGTTTGAAGAGTTATGTATCAACTATATCATGGCTAAAGAGTTAAGCAAATAAGGCCTGGACAAATAATTCTTCATGTTATCTCTGGTCTTAGTCATTAAAACCCAATATTTAGAAGGCAGTGAGGAAAGAAAGGAGAAAGAGAGACAAGAAAATGAAAGAGAGGGAGAAAGAGAGACACACACACAAAAAGAGAAACAGAGACACACACACAAAAAAAGAAAAACAGAGACACACACAAAAAAAAGAGAAACAGAGACAGAGAGAACCAGAGGCAGAGACAGAAAAGAGAGAGAGAAAAGAGGAGAGGAGAGAAGAGGAAAGGACAGGGAGGGTGGGAGGGAGGGAGACAGACAGAGACAGAAGAGATACAGGAAGAGAGGGAGAGAGGGATGAGAGAGGCATACAGAGAGGGAGGGTGAAGGAAAGGGAGAGGAAGAAGAAGACAGAGGGACAGTTCTACAAAAGATGATATTTGAGCTGTCTTGAAGATAGAGGTAAAATATTAGACTGAGGTAAAGGGACAGAGTTCTCCATGTATGTGGTACAGCAAATGCAGAAGTATAAATTACTGGAGTAGAACTTTATTCCAAAAACACTAAGAATTCTAATGAAGCCTGATTGTAGAATGTACAAATGGGAGAAAACTGAATGAAGACCGGAGAGTAGAAGAGTCAGGTTGGGAAGAAATGTAAATATCAAAATCAATAATTTGGTATTAAATTCTGAAAGTAATAGCAAACCACTGGATGTTTTTCAGAAGAGAGTTAATAGGTAGGCCTATGCTCTTGGAAAATCACATTTATAGATGTCAGATTGTCAATAAATGTGCATAAAGTACCTACTATATTCCAGGTATTCTTCTAAGAATTGAAGATGCAAAGAAAGACAAAATGTAATCCCTAGTTTCAAGGAGTTCACAATCTAATGGGAAGACAATATAAAAGAAACATTGCATAATCAACTTATATCCAAAATAAATTAGAAGTATTCAACAAGGGCAAGGCATGAAATTTAGATGGGATGCAAGGTGGGTTCCTTTGGAATTTGTGATTTTTGTTGCCCAGTTATTTCAGTCCTTTCTGATTCTTTGTGACTCCAATTTGGGATTTTTTTTTGACAAAAATATTGGAGAACATTGTCATTTTCTTCTCTAGCTCTTTTTTTATTTCCTGAGGCATTTGGGGTTAAGTGACTTTCCCAGGGTCACACAACTAGGAAGTGTTAAGTATCTGAGGCCAGATTTGACCTCAGGTCCTCCTGACTTCAGGAATAATTCTCTATCCACTGTACCAACTAGCTGCCCCTTCCAGCTCCTTTTAAAGATGAGAAACTGAGGCGAACAGTGTTAAGCAATTTGTCCAGGGTCATATAACTAGGCAGTATCTGAGGTCAGATCTGTATGAGGATGATGAGTCTTCCTGACTCCAGTCCCTGTGCTATGTGGCTGTCCAGAATTTTACTTGGGACTTGAAGTAAATCCCAGAAGTCAGGAGATGAAAAATGAGAAGGGAGATCATAGTAGTCATGAGGAATAGATGTCACTAATTCTCATAGAAAATGAGGATGGATTTCAATGTGGAGAGACCTGAGGCAGGAGAAAAGCTAGAAGATTAAGTTGTGTAGGAAAGCAATAAGGAATGTCTGTAGCAAGAGGAGAAAAGTATAACCCCTGACATGTCATTCAGTAACTAACTGAAATTTTGTCATTCTGTGTTCTCTTCTTTAATACATGTGGTATTGTAGGTAAAAGCAACAAAGTGGAAGAAACCACAGGACTTTAGGTCAAATTCTGCCTCAGTTGCTCACTCTCAGTGTAACATAAGACAACTCAATCAACCTCACTAATGCTTGGCTTCTTTTTTTACAAAACTAAGGAATTAATTGGGTTGTACTCTGAGTTGTAAATGTATTACCTTATGACTTTATAATTTCATAATAACCTCATAATAACCTTGTGAATTAAGTCGGAGATATGTCATTACTTCATTATATGTAAGTGGAAACTGAGGCAAAGAAAAGTACATGAATTTGCATCAAAAGATTCAAAATTCTCCGGGTACCTTCACTCATTCAGCAGTATTTCCACTAACTCATGTAGTGATACATGAGTTATCTATGAGAACACAGAAAGACTGAATTAGCCAATGAGTGTCCTTCAAAAGATAATAGTGATAGATAACATTTATATAGAACTTACTCTATGCCCGACACTATGATAACAACATTGCAATTTTCTTGTCTCATTTGATCTTCATAACAACTCTGGGGGATAGGTGACATTATTATCCCCATTTTATAGATGATAAAACAGGAAGATAGAGGGAAAGTGAATTATGAAAGGTTACACACTTAGCAAAAATCTGAGGCTGAATTTGAATTCAGATCTTTTTATTCCAAACTTGTGCTATCACTACTGTCCCATCTAGCCACCCAACAAGGTGAATAGCTTTATTTGATAACAAATATAGAGTTAGATATACCTGTTTAGATAAGGGATTGCTGTGTATATGACATACACATATGTATGTTTGTATAACATATCTTAGAGAAAAAGGTTGATCTCTTGAACCATTATAGATCTCATTAAAGGGATGCCCTACTGTTCTGGGGATTATTGAAAGTGTCATGAAGCACCAACTTCTAGTAGTTAGCTATCCTTAAAGAGCTCTATCTCTCCATGGTAGACATTCTATTGACAATAACAAATATTAAGGCTAATGTTACAAATTCATAAATTCCAGAGTTATATTTGAAGATGTATTGATCAAGCAGCCTGTATATTATCAATATTTTAATATTTAATTTTGTTTCATCAGGCCGATCGTATTTTTTTGGCGCATAAAATCAGGCAATGATTTTATTTTTCCTATTTTTAGTTAGTTGACAATAATTTTTTGGAATTTATATAAGAAATAAATACCCTTTATCCTTGCCACATGTGTATATGTATGTGCATGTATTATATTTAACACTTTAACCCCTATCCTCACTGTGATAGGTTTAATCATTCCCACCAATGAGCACTCCATGGATATGTTGTCTTCCCAAATGGGGGCATATTATGTAACATGAATATTTTATTAACCAAGGACAAATAATTCATATTAAAGAAATTTCTTCCTTATTACCTTTGCAGGTGCCCTGTGATCACCAAATTATTGGTCCATAAGGCTGAAATCATGGAAAATCAAAGTTTTGTTACTGAGTTTATTCTATTGGGACTCTCACAGACCCCAGATGTAGAGAAAATCGTGGTTTTTGTCTTTTTACTTTTATATCTTGTAACTCTTCTGGGAAACTTAGTTATTATTTTAACAATCGCCAATACTCCTTCTCTCCTAGGTTCCCCTATGTACTTCTTCCTTTGTTTTTTGTCTTTCTTTGATGCATGCATCTCTTCTGTTGTTATCCCCAAGGTAATAGCAGGCTCCATCTATGTGAAGAACACAATTTCCTTTGAAGGTTGTATGATCCAGCTCTTTGCAGTACATTTTTTTGGTGGTTCTGAGATGCTAGTTCTCACATTCATGGCCTTTGACCGATATATTGCTATTTGCAAGCCATTGCATTATGTAACTATTATGAACAGGAAGCTATGTATCCTACTGGTTAGTGTGGCCTGGGGAGGAGGCTTCTTACATTCCTTGATCCAAGTGCTTTTCATGGTCCAGTTGCCTTTCTGTGGACCCAATGTGATTGACCACTTTATTTGTGACTTGTATCCTTTATTGAAATTAGCATGCATTGACACCCATAAACTTGGTCTCATGGTAATTACAAACAGTGGACTCATCTGCTCAATTAGTTTTGTTCTCTTGCTTATGTCTTATGGAGTCATCCTAAACTCGTTGAGAAAGTATAATGCTGAGTCTAGGCACAAAGCCCTTTCCACCTGTGGTTCGCACATCACAGTTGTTATATTGTTTTTTGTTCCATGCATATTTGAGTATGCACGTCCTCCAACTACTTTCTCCTTTGATAAAACAGTGGAAATTTTTTACACTATTCTAATTCCTATGTTAAATCCTTTTATCTACACATTTAGAAACACAGAGGTCAAAAGTGCCATGAGGAAGTTGTGGACCAGACCAACTCTTTCTGTTGTAAAATAAATAATCCAAAGAAAATTTCTTATTTAATATATGTGTAAAATGATGAACGTTGATTGACCTTTATTTATTAACATGAAAAAATGTGATATATAAAACATATTAGACTAAAAGCAGGCCAGGGGCATAAGACCAGTGTTTTGATGGGATTTGAAACAATGTAAACATATCTCTTTAAATAAGTCATTTCTGTTGTGGAGAATGTATGATTTCAGTTTTCACAAATTTACTCAAGGAGAACTGAATAGTGAAAATGTATGTAACAGATATCAACTGGATGTCATGTTAGACAGTGAGAACCATAATGATTCCCTTTCTTCAAGAATCAGAAAACACATGTTTATATAAGTATATGACAAATATATGTGGATTCAAATTAATTAAAAATAGGTCGAGGACGAAGCAGATGGCAGGATCAATAAATACTTAATGTGACTCTCGACAGATGCTTTGTCAGCAAATATGAGGTGGACCAGAAAATTAAAATTATTGCTTCATGAAGTATATATTCTTTACAAAGGAAAAGATTAAGGCAATGCAGTGTCATTATTCAATAAATAGGAAATAATCAGTGAGCCTGATTGTATAGAACACAGAGTGTGTGAAGAGGAGTAATATAGGGAAAAGAAAGAACTGATCATAAAAGGCCACTACCTAAAACAAATTAAAAAATAAAACAAAATAAACAATTTTTTTAAAGGTGAAGTCTTTTCCCACTACATCTGGGGAAGTTTACTTGATCAAATAGCATATAGTGAATAAATTAAGAGAAAATATAAACAACTTTAATTAAATAAAGTTTGTGAACTTTAGAACAAACAAATCAATGAAGTTAATATTAACAAGAAAACATTTAGCAGGGAACATATATTTGCAGCAAATTTATCTTCCACAGGTCTGATATCCAAGATTATTAGAGAATATCATTTGTATATCAAAAAGATTGATTCCCTAATGGATTAATAATTTCTTTCTCTGTCTCTTTCTCTGTCTCTCTGTTTCTCTCTCTCTCTCTCTCTCTCTCTCTCTCTCTCTCTCTCTCTCTCTCTCTCTCTCTCTCTCTCTGACTTTCTCTGTCTCTATATAGTGTGTGTATATATGTACATACATATTTAAATATGTCTCAAAAGAATAAATGCAAACTGCTCAAGGTCATATGTTAAAAACACGTTTCAATGAACAATAAGAGAAATGTATATTAAAATATCACCAAAGTTTTTTCTTGCAACAATTCAGTTGTTAAAGATGATGGGTAAATGGACCAACAGTTAATAAGCAATTTTATGCTACATGCTCTTATAATTCCTGGGGATTCTTTTAAAAATAAAAGACAGAAATCCTAATAATGCAGGAATTAATATTATAACAGAAGAAACTATATACTTTGTTCTTTGTAAGATTTTTATGTCCAGATCATCACCCTTTATATCTAAATCCCATAATCATCTTTTAAAGAACTCACAAACAACACATCCATTTTTCCAGCCGAGGTTTTAGGTGAGGAGAAACCAAGGAAATGGTTTAAATATTTTAAAGGAGGTGTCAGGGAAAATATGGGAATAAATAATGGTTATATCCATCCAAATTATTTTGCTTCTGATTGAATGTCTATCATTATAAATGATAGAAGAAAACAGAACACTTAAAACAAACTGGATTTGAATACAGTTTCAGATACTTGTTATCTATATGTCTCTGAGCAAGTCAATTAACCCATTTTATCTTAATTTCTTCACTTTCAAAGTGAAATAGACTAAATGAAATCTCTTCCAAACAAAAATGTGGCTACAAGGATCTATTTTTGTGGGAAAATATCATTGTCTTTAAACCATTTTCATTTGTCCTTACTAGAATTTAGTTCATCTAGTCACACTGGGATAACATGCATTCACATTTAGAGGAAACAAACCAAAAAGCTCACTTTAAGACATTGAGTTGGATATGTAGTTCGCTGAGCTAATATAATAAAAATTGCAATAACTTAACCTATTCTGCTAATCAACTACTCTATTTCTTCTTTAAAATATTTTTACATCCAGAATAGCTAGATCATCTTCATTTGCATTTTTTCATTAATTCCCTTGAAGTTCTTGAACTTGTTCTTCCAGATGAATTTTGTCATTATTTTTCTATCTCTGAAAAATAAATTATTTGGAGTTTGGTAAGTATTGCCCTAAGTAGATTAATTTAGGTAGCATTGTCATTTTATATGATCTCTTAGGTAAGAGATTATAAAAAAGGGGAAATGACCTATCTGTGCAAAATGTTTGTAGTATCCCTTTTTGTATTGGGAAGAAACTGGAAACTGAATAAATGTTCATCAGTTGGAGAATGGTTAAATAAGTTATGGTATATGAATGTTTTAGAATATCACTGTTTTGTTTGTTTGTTTGTTTGTTTTTTTCCTGAGGCTGGGATTAAGTGACTTGCCCAGGGTCACACAGCTAGGAAGTGTTAAGTGTCTGAGACCAGATTTAAACTTGGGTCCTCCTGAATTCAGGCCTGGTGCTCTATTCACTGCGCCACCTAGCTGCCCCCAAATATCACTGTTTTATAAGAAACAAGCTGCAGGATGTTTTCAGAGAGATCTGGAGAGATTTACACAAACTAATGCTAAGTGAAGTGAATATAACCAGGAGAGCATTGCATACAGAAATAGCAAGATGAAACAAGGATCAATTCTGATGTATATGGCTCTTTTCAAAAGTGTGGTGATTTAGGCCAGTTTCACTTTTCTGCACTCAGAGAGAAGACTGTGGGGAAAATGTATGTATCTTAACATAATAATTTCACAGTTCTCATTGTTGTTTGCTTGCATTTTATTTTTGTTCATTTTTCTCTTTTTCATCTGATTTTTCTTGTGTACCATAATAATTGTGAATATATATATGTATATAAATATATACACATATATATATATGTGTGTATATATATATATATATATATATATATACATATATATATGCCAAAAATGCCAAAAATGCCCCCAAAAACTAGACTTTTGCAAGAAATGAGTTATGATCAAAAAGCTTATATCAGGAGAAAAAAAATTCTGTTCTTATTATCAAATCATTATTTGAAAACGTTCAAAGTGGAGAGCCAATGTAAAAATTTTCCTTACAGATAAGGAAAAAAGGGCGATAGAGTGTAAGTGACTTGTTCAAGCTAACACAGCCCTCTGTATGTCTGAGATGCTGTTTGAACTCAAAATCTTCTGATTTCAAGTCCATAGCTCAGCCATTATATCCAATTATGCCTTGTACCAAGTTTGAGAGTTTTCCAACTACACTCACTGAAGGGAAAATGCCACATTAAATGATAAAGAAAAGAAAATACCCATTGCTGTGTGGATCTGTTTTAAAGGAATGCCAATTAACTTTTGTTAAAACTTTACTGTGCACGACAAGCTGATTTTACAAAGCCTGGAAAGATTTACCTGAACTAATGCTGAGCAAAACAAGCAGAACCAAGAATACATTACACACAACAACTGCAAGAATGTGTAATGATCAACTACCAAATATCTGGTTCTTCTCAGTGTTTCAGTGATTCAAAGATAGACTTTGGACAGAAAATGTCATAGGCATCCAGAAAAAGAGGGCGACTGAATGTAAATCAATACATGCTATGTTCACTTTTTTTTTTTTTAATCTCTCCCATAGTTTTTTTTTTCCCTTTTGCTCTGATTTTTCTTACCAAACATGATTCATAAAGCAATGTGTATTCATAAACAAATAAATCAATTTTAATAAGACTATTATGCATCAGGAAATATAGTGAGCATTAAAGACACAGATTTAAGCACAAATAAAGAGAACACTATGGATAACAGAAGTATTTATTATGAAGCAAAGGATAAAGAAATCACAAAAAATGTTTTTAATTATGTAATTTTTAAAAAGATTTTACACTCATGAAAATTAGAATTAGAATGAGAACAAAGTAATATAAAATTATTTTTAATGCTTCTTAAAAGAAATATCCGAAAAAATATGTAATGAAATAATTCAAAATATGTGAAACAAGAGGCATGCCCTGAAATGATCAATGGTTAAAAAAAAAAAAAAAAAAAAAAAGATTTGAACAGGTTGTTTTTGATAGAGTGAAATGATTAGAAAAAATGCAACTGAATGTTATGCATTTGAAAGGAAATAATAGGAATGAGAACCTGGTCAGACAAAATCTTTTCTCAATGAAATGATCAATAAGATTTCAGAAAAGTTATTATAAAAACAAACAGACAAATAATTGATTAAATACATACAGATTGAAATATACAGGGATTTAAAAAAAATAGCCAATGCTCGAATTTATTTGTCATTACCATTCATTTGTTGCATGATGTTTTTCGCCTCCACTGTGTGTTATATGAGATGGAGGATTAATTTTTTCTTTGAAAGTAATTTCTTTTTTACAAAGGACTAAATGTTATGTCAAGAAGGACACCTTTATAAAAAGTGTTTTTTTTTTTTTTCTTCTTTGTTTCCCTAATAAATTGCCATAGTGTGAAAGCTTCACCAAAGTAACTTTTATTAAGCACTTAATCTTTTTAGGAGCCATACCTATTCTGTATCTCCAAAAGTTCTGCTTTCTATAGTCTCTCATTGGTTCTATTTAAAAGTAATTGAATTTCTACATTTCATACTTATATCATATCAAGATCACACACATATGAAGAAGACCCATATCAAGATTACACAGAAGAAGATATGCTTCTAAAACTAGTGGAACAATTAAAAAAAAGTGAGGAATGCTTATATTTCAGATAATCAAAACTAAGAGTAAATTATTTATATTTCTTGTTATTTTTCTAACATTTAAGTCATGTCAAGCACTGTGAAAATTTTAGATATTAAATCAAAATGAAGTTTTCCCTATATAGGGAAAAAAGTATAGCTATTGCACTAAAAGTAAAAAATGCTGATAGCAAGATTTTTCTTGTGACCCTCTTACTAAAAGAGTTCATTGGAAAAACAGAAACTCAGCTATCATTGTTATATGGATAATTCTGCTTAACTTTAAATATACACATGTCAAAAATCACTTGTCAAATTCTACAAAATAAAGATTTACTTATGGTCCATTGATAAGCTCCCAGACACTCAATGGTCTATATAACCTAACAAGTAGATTATATATTAAAACAGTGATACTTTTATCCATTCATTCAGTGAACTATGTTTAAATGAATTAAAAACCATAACCCAGTTTTAGAGAATATATTCCAATTTGATTTCATCATTTATCTTTAAAATATTGAATCAATAAATAATGGAAGATTGGATGGGTGGTGCACTTGGGGTTCAGAAAAGGCATACAAATGATGGTGTCTGAATTTCATCTAAGAGGAAGAGAGGGATCGTAAAACATAGTTCATTAAAAGAATGTGAGATGATCAATACAAAAGTTTATATAGAAGATAGGGGAGAGAGAACATAATTTCTTATAGAGTTATATCCAGTTTCTTTGGGACACAGAGCATAAGAGGAGAGTAATGTTCAAAAAACTAAGTAATGACTATGTTAAGTAGGGTTTTAAATATTAAGAATGTGCCAGAACACTCAATCTGGAAAGAATTCATCCATCAGCAATGTTTTCTTAGTCATCTGTTTTGATCAGAATACAGTTCTTTGCATAAATGGAGATATTAAGTATATTCAAACAAGGTTTAGTGCCTGACATAGTTTACAGTATCCTAGGAACAGAAGAAATTAAAATGTTTAGTCATTCAACCTAAAAGTTCACAGAATTTATAATGAGTTACCAAAATAAAGAAAATATTATATAGGATGGAAAATCTTTTAGCAAATTACTTTTTCCTCTTGATTGATTGATTCTTGAGTGACTATTTTTTAAATCACAATTTTAGATGACTTACTAAATTAATGTAGAACAATTTTTCTTTTTTGCTAACTTATGAATTTAGACCATATATTCCCTAAAATTTCATCCTTCTTTAACATTCTATGATCATTGTATTGTAACCAAGAAGATAGTGATTGTAGACACGCAGGGAAATGACAAGAAAATTACACTGAAGAGGGGTGGGAAATTTTTCCAATCATTCTAGGAGAGGTGGTGGGTCATTCGTTATCTCTATATTTTTGAGAGGATCAAACAGGGTTTTCTTTCTTTTCTTTTCTTTTTTATATTTTATTGACAATCTTATGAAACCTATTGGTGACATTTGACAATAATATATAAACACATAGAATTAAAGGATGATTTATTATTTTGGAATTGCTATACTACAATACTCAAAGGCTTATCAAACTGTGCATACCCTGTGACCCAGCAAGGTCTTTATTGGATTTGTACCCCAAAGAGATCATAAAAAAGGAAAAAAAAGGCCTACATGTGCAAAAAACATTTGTAAAAGCCCTTTTTGTAATGTCAAGAAACTGGAAACTGAGTTGTCCATTAGTTGAGGAATGACTGAATAAGTTATCATTTATGAATGTAGTGGAATAAAAAATAAACGATGAGCAAAGTGATTTCAGAAAAGCCTGGAAAGACTTGTATAAACTGTTTTTTAAGTGAAGTGAACAGAAATAAATGAATATTATACACAGAAAAAAGATTGTGTGATGATCAACTGTGATGGACTTGGGTCTTTCATCAATGGAATGATTCAAGGCAATTTCAATAGACTAGGAGTAGAAAGAGACATCCATATCCAGAGAAAGAACTATTGAGACTATATGTAGACTAAAGCACAATATTTTCAACTTTTTGTTGTTTGTTTTCTCATTTTTTCTTTCAACTTTTCATCTGATGTTTCTTGAACAGCATGATGAATATGGAAGTATGTTTAGAAGACCTTTACCTGTTTAACCCTATTAGATTATTTGTTCTTTATAGAATGGAGTTAGGAAGAGAGAGGGAGAAAAAAAAAAAGGAACATGAGGTTTTGGAATGCTGACATGACATGAATGCTGACAATAATCTTTAGATGTATTTGGAAAAATAAAAACCTATGTTTTAAAAAGGAAGTGCTATACTATAAGCCAAGAAACTAATGAATCTCAGGTCAGAAGCCCTGTCAAAAGCATTTTGGGTAGTGACACTGGCAGTTTTCCACTATGACCCACTTCATCTTCTTTTAATCCATGTAATAGTGATATGAAATGATCTTTTATTCTCAAGAAAGAAAGGGAAAACAAATGGTATATTTCCTTTTCCCATTTCCCATATGCATACAGCCTTATTCTAAGGTAGATTCCCTAATCAGCAAGAGACAATTGCTCTTGTCCTGACCAGCATCAGACAAATTGTGACATCATCTCTCTGATAGAGTTCAATTATAGTTCCCTGGAGGCTCAAAGGCAGGCTTCTGGGCTCAAAAACTTTGATACCCATGATATTTTAAAAATTGTGTAATGTTGATCATTTTTAGAAGAGAAAAGCTGATGCAAGATAGTAAGAGCCACTTTGTCATTATAAAATTTTGAGAACTGAAAGACCAAAAGCTTTCTCTATCCATCTACTTAAAGGTAGGAACTTTTTCATCTTTATCTTTGGAGAATTCTAAGAAAAAGTTTTTTTGTTTTTGTTTTTTATTGTTTTGTTTTTTGTTTTTGTTTTTGTTTTTGTTTTTCAGAGTGAGGCTGATAATTTCCTATTTGCTGAAAACAGGACTAAAATTTATAAGTTAAATAAATCCTTAAGTTAACCCCACTAATTTGGCCTTTAAGCAACATGGAGATAGGACGAAGGAAAGTTTGGATATAAAAAAGGAATTGTTCAAATATATTTTTGTCAGATTAATGGGCAATATGAATATTGTGTATGGCCTGACACATTTTATGACCTTATCTTTATAGACCCTATCACTTGCATAAGGCTTTTTTTCTGAATCAGTTTTTATTAACCTGCTATTTAAATGTATCAAGTTTTGATAATCTTAATGTAATTGATTTTTTCATTTGTTAAATTTTTATTTTATGCAGTTGTCATCATGATACTAAAACTTTTTGATAAAATTCTCCCCTTCTATCCCTGGGTTTCAGCTGTGGTACTTTCAATTTATCACAAAGCAAAGTGACACAAAGCACTTAGACCCATATGAGAGGGGAATAAAAAAATAATTATTAACTTGTTTTAGTTTCCATGGAAAAAAGAGAAAATTCCAGTGCATATGTTCTAAAATGATGATTGAGAAATATCACAATTAAGAAAATATAACAACTCAGAAAATATTTTTAAAGAGTCATAGTTTGATCATTAAAACATCACTTTCAGAAAGAAGAAAGGAATAGAGAAAAAGAGATTTAGAGAGTGAGAAGAAAAATAGTTTAGCACTGCAGTCAATTATCCCATTCCTAACCATTCTGTTCAAACTTTTTTTTTAATTTCATTTTTAATTCATGGAATAAAACTAGCATTTTTATAACTTAGTATAATGAAAAAGATGATTGTATATAAACAACAAATATGCATTTTTTGCTTGTTAATCTTTTAAAATATGTAATAGATTTTTCAGATAAAATTGTAATTTTTTCCTTCACTCTTCTAACCTTGCTCTAAAGAAGGTTAACGTTGAAAACAGTTATTTCTGTTTTTATATTTACGTATGTATATAAAATTATTCTATGCATCAGTGGGCTTTTTCTTCAAAAGTCTTTTATATCTCCTTTGGGTATTTACAACAATAAAATTGAATTATTTGTTTCAAGTCGTTTTAAAAACAATATTGCTATTACTGCATACAATGTTCACTTGTTTCTGCTCTTTTGACTCTTCATTATTTCATGCAGTACTTTGCCCTTTTTTCCCCCTGAAATCAATGAACTCATTTATTATACCACATTAGTATACTATCAAATTAATATACTACAACTTGTTCAGTCATTCTTCAATTGATGGACATCTCTGCAATTTCTGGGGTTTTGATAGCACAAGAGAGATATGAATATTTTAGAACAGATAGGTCGTCTTTTTTCTTTTTCCTTAACCATTTTTGTTGCAAATGGATATAATAGTAGTACTTCTGGGTCAAAAGACAATGGCATTTTCATCATTTTGGGGCACAATTCCAGATCGGTCTTCAAAAATGGTTAGTTCAGTTCCTAACTCATCAACAATGAATTAATGTCCATTTTTTCTTTTTCTCTTCCAATATTTATCACTTTTCCCTTAAATCATTTTAGCCAATCTGATAGGTGTAAAATATTACCTCAAGGTTGTTTTAATTTTCATTTGTCTAATCAATAATTATTTAGACCCTATAAATAGTTCTAATTTATTAATTGGAAAACTGTTTATATCCTTTGATCATTTTATCAATTGAATGTACAAATGTTTTTATGGGAAGGCACTATGGTGAAATAATAATTATAATTAATAAGAGGCTAATTTAATTTAGAGTCTTGGTTGTTTTTTTTTTTTTTTTTTTTTTGTTGTTGGTTTTATTTTTTTTCCCCCTTACTATCTATTGTATTGGGAAAATCACTTAAAATTCCTTTAAACTTTGCTGCCTAACCTCTAAAATGACATATTTGAACCAGATAGTCTGTATGACCAAATTCTGATCTAGATTTGTGAAGATTCCCCCCTCTTAATAAAAAGCCAACTCCTTATAAACAAATACTACGAATGGCGTTCTCATGCTTTTTGGATGAAATAAAAATAAAATGCTTTTGTTCAAGATGGATGTTTCTTGAAATTTAACCAGGTAGATTTCAATTTTTAGAGGATATATAAAATGTATTATTAATGGATGATTTATGATCATTCACATAAGAAGCATTAATAAACAGGAGCCAATGAATTTTAGTAAGAACAATTTACATATGAATAATCTCATTCCTTTTCTTGATATGGTCACTAATGTGATAGATGAATGGATTAACAATGATGAGATATTACAAATTAATTTATGTCTGAATATACACATATATTTATATGTACATTTATTGGTATGTTCCTACAGATGTATGTATTCTTGCATAGTAATATAACTTGCTATACATGTATGTGTATATCTGCATATGTCTACCTATCTAGATATGTGCGTATGTATAGACAGATGGGTATATATCTAAATTTGCATGTTGAAATATTTTCTTAAATATAGGAGATATAATATCCAAAATGATGATTTTGATGAAGACACGATACTTTGACCTTGTGGGACCACAACTAGAATATGTTCACTTCAAAGTACTACATTTTAGAAATGATATTTTCATTCTTTAAGAGCCTCATAGACTGAGAAAGAAGAAGGTGAGTATGCTGCCTATTATATACATTTAATGATTAAAATGATGGAAAGCTTTTCATTAAAATAAAAGATTTTAAAAGAATATAATATCTTCAAATATTTGAATAATTGTCATTTGGTAAAAATGTTACCCAAAATTACTCAGAGATTAGATCTAAAACAATGATTATATGTTATGAATATTATATTTTTATGAATTTGATGAAAGGGGAATTTTCTGATCAGTTAAACCGCAGAAATACTGCAGTGAGCTATACAATTAGATTGACTCTAGTAGGACAATAGAAAATAAGCAAGGGGAGGGTAAATTTTCAGCAAGTATTAACTTTAATACATTTTCTAGCCATATTCTGTCCTTCTAATGTAGATACTCCTACCTATACAAGCTGAAGAAATGTGGGGAATCAATTGCAGTAGATTCTGGGAAGGATATGTTTTTAGTAAATTCCATGTGAGACTTTTAAGGTAAAACAGATACCTTGGAATACTTGAGAACATAGAATGGTCTCTTGATATAGTTTCCTAATGTTACTTTCTTACATTCATGCAATGATTAGTTTTCACATATATCTTTCTCATTTTCATTGAAGACAGAAATGAAAAACAATGTGACTGAATTCATTCTTCTTGGACTGACACAAGACCCATTGAAAAAGAAGATAGTATTTGCCATCTTTTTAGTTTTCTACACTGCAACTGTGGTAGGAAACTTGCTGGTCATTTTGACGATCAAGACCAGTCCCACACTTGGGTCCCCAATGTATTTCTTTCTGACATATTTGTCCTTTGCAGACTCTTGTTTCTCTAGTACTATAGCCCCCAAACTGATTATAGACAACCTCTCTAAAAAGCAGACTATTTCCTTTGATGGATGCATGACCCAATTATTTTGTATGCATTTCTTTGGATGCATGGAAGTTTTGGTCCTTGTTCTCATGTCCTATGACCGCTATGTGGCCATCTGTAAACCTCTGCACTACACAGTCATCATGAACCAGAAATTATGTGGGATTTTAGTAATATTTGCTTGGGTGGGGGCTTTAGTGCATTCTATCACTCAGATTGCTCCTGCATTTAATTTACCCTTCTGTGGTCCCAATGTGATTGATCACTATTTATGTGACTTACAGCCTTTGTTGAGATTGGCTTGTGCTGACACATATGTGATAAACCTATTGGTTGTTTCCAATAGTGGGATTGTATGCATGGCAAGCTTTACAATTCTAATGACTTCCTATATTTATATCCTTTATTCACTAAGAAATCATAGTGCAGAAGGGAAGCGTAAAGCCTTATCCACATGTACTGCCCACATAATTGTGGTCATTATATTTTTTGTACCTTGTATTTTTATATATACTCGGCCCCCAATTATCTTCCCTGTGGATAAGTTGGTATCTGTGTTTTATACAATTGGAACTCCTTTGCTCAACCCCTTGATCTACACCCTGAGGAATGCAGAAGTTAAAAATGCTATGGTTAAGCTGTGGAGTAATAGACTAAATTGAGACAAATAAAGCATGTAATGCCTCTTCCCAAGTTACTAGCCTGTTACATCATAGCTCTGTCCCTCAGGTTACTCATGTATAAAATGATAATAGTTAATAATAATAATAATAATAATAATAATAATAATAATAATATTAATACCTAATCAGATGGTTGTTGTGAGGATCAACTCAAATCTTTATAAAGTGCTTAGCAGAGTATCTAGAATATAATAGATGATCAAGAAATTATTATTGATTTCTTCCCCATTAAAGAAAATAACAAAAATCTCACATTTTAATAAGTAAATACAAACACATACAAAGGATAATAAAAATAACTCCTAATTCTGTGATTTTGTCAGAAAATGCATAAAGCACAGAGATAGATGAAAGAAGGAAGGAACAAATGCTTAAGTGGGTTAAAGAAGGTCTGAAGGAAACATAGGGATTATTTGTCTGGTAGTTCTATAATAGTTATCACTATTGGCAATTACTGTCTGATCATCATACTCCAAGTTACTCCCACATTTTCAGTTGGAAGATTATTTAATTCTATATGCATTGTATATGTAATTGTTAAAATGTGTGAATTGAATAGAATAAATTGAAGAGAATAAATTAATTGAATAGATAAAAATAGATACTTCATTTCAGAAAAAATCATGTCAAATACCTTAATATTGAAGTCTAAGTGTAAAAATAACTTGTTCTTCAGACACCAAATAATAAATGTCCTGAATCATTTGCCCTCATTTATGATGTGACCTTCAAACGTGTTAATTTCCCAACTAAAATCTAAATACACAAACACAAAGATAAATTTTTGTAATACCTTGCAGGTGTACCTTGAAGGAAATTCATAGCATTTCATAGGTAGAAAAAAATTAGAGGTACTCTAGTCTGGATCTCTAATTTCATAAAAAAGAAAGTAGTTTCTGAGACATATCATTCAAAAAGTCACTTATAAGTGAGGGCTTAAAGTTACACAAAAAGATGTCAACTAATCTATGATTCTTCCCCAATTATTAACTTTCATTTGCAAGTATTCAATAAATCATTATTGAAAAAATATTGATGGATTTAAAGCACCTTGTTTTTATCTCAAGTGACAATTATCTTTAGAAATTGAGAAGGAAGGTGGAAATGAATCAAAGACTAAAGGCAAAGAAAAATCAATATGTTAATAATCTTATTTTAACTGCATTTTGTTATTATCAAGTAAGTATTATGATATGCCATAAAACATAGATTGCTGCCTTTGTTTGAGACAGAATTTTGATTGAGTTGCATGTGGTCTCAGCTTGATTGACAAGTCTGTAGTTAGAATACAGATGCCAACAAATCAATGGAACTAACTTGATTCTCTTTCACCTGGAAATGTCAGGCTGCAGAGTATGAAAATCAGGGTGTGATAAGTTGGATATAGTCCCTTGCTCTAACTTTCAACGTTTTTTTTCCCTTTTTCTGAGGCTGGGGTTAAGTGACTTGCCCAGGGTCACACAGCTAGGAAGTGTTAAGTGTCTGAGACCAGATTTGAACTCGGATCCTCCTGAATTCAGGGCTGGTGTCTAACTTTCAACTTAATGCAAGGTTATAATTGTGGCCCTATGATGAGATGCTAATAGCACATAAGTGGTAATAGTTACCACATCCTTCATTTTGAATGACATTATTCTGCTTTCAGCATTTTTTTTCTTACACCATTGTTTATCAGATTTAAAAAATCCCATCATCTTCATTTTTAAAAGTCCTTAACCATCTCCTACTCAGAAAGTCATGCTTTATGTGAAATGACTGGTTGGAAAGAGACAATGAGACAAAGAGAGAGAAGACATGAGACAGAGCAACAGAGAAAGAAAGAGACAAAGACAGAGACAGGGAGAGACAGAGAGAGAGAAAAAGACAGATAGATGGAGAGTGAGAGAGAGAAAGAGAGACAGGGAGAAAGTCATAAAAGAGAGAGAAACAGAGAGAGTGAAAAAGAGAGACAGAGAGAGGGAGAGAGGAGAGAGACACACAGAAAGAGACAGACAGAGTGAGAGAGAGAGAGGGATAGAAAGGGAGAAGGAGAGTGGAAAAGGGGAAAGTGCAAGAGAGGGACAGAGGGGAAAAGGGAGGAGGAGTTAGAGAACAGACAGATGCCGAAACAGAGAGAGACTGAGAGACTGAGAGACTGAGACAAAGAGATGAAGATACAGAGAGACAGAAACAGACAGAGACTGACAGAGACAGACAGGCACAGAGATTAATAGACTATATCTCTATATAAAGATATACAGAGAGACAGAAAGAAAAACACAAATAAGACTAAAAGAGAGAAGACAGGAAAAGAGACAAAAAAGAAAGTAAAATACACACACACACACACACACACACACACACACACACACACACACACACACACACACAAAGGAAAAGGGAAGAGTTTTCCCCAGGATCAACTCTTACAAAGAAAGACAATTTTTACATTAAATGACAGCATGGAAAAAGAGAAAGGAGACAGAAATAGAGAGATTGAGAGACAGAGAAAGTGAGAAGGTTTTTTTTTGTTTTTGTTTTTGTTTTTTTTTTTTTCTTTTTTTGCCAATTTCTTTGTTCCCAAACTAAGAATAGCACTTAAAGTACTTTAATATTGGAACTTATATCTTGTTGTTATATGTGCAATTTTGTAATTAGAAATCTGGGCATTCCTTACAATGGCATTTAAGGGCAAATGTGATTATTTTATTAGTACTTAGACTTATGACACAGGAGAGAGAGTGAGGAGCCTGAAATTAGGAAGATTCCAAGTCCCATGGAGTTTCTGGTGTTTAATATCTGTGTGTCCTTTTGAAGATCACTTAGCATTTGTCTGTCTTAGTTTGCACAAGTATCAATTGGGGGATATTATAACACTCCCCTTCTAGAATTGTTGTTGAGAGAAAATGAGGTAAGATTTAAAGTTTCTGGTGCTAAATATGGTGCCAATATCTAAAACAGAAATAGAAAAAGATTTTTCTAATGAATACTGATGCAAACTATTAAGTAAACTATTAGGGAAGAAATAAAAGCAACTTATAATTAAGATAACACACTATGACCAAGTGGCATTTATATCAGGAATTTGGGACTTATTCCATAGCAGGAAAACATCAGTGTAAAGGACCACATAAATAACAAAACTAACAGAAATTGTATGATTGCTTCAGTTGATTCAGAAAAGGCATTTTATGAAATATAGCACCCATCCCTAATAAAAACACGATGGAACCTAGGAATAAATGGATTTTTTTGTGAAAAAAAATATTATCTATCCAAAAACATTAGCAAGCATTCCTTGTCATGGAGATAAGCAAGAAACATTTCCAATAACTTCAGAGGTGAAAATATGATGCCCATTATGTCTACTATTATTCACTATTGTACTAAAAATGTTGGTTTCAGCAAGAAGAATAGAAAAATAAATTGAAGGGTTTGGAATAGGAAAACAGAAAACAAAACTATCACTTTCTGGCATGACATGATGGCATATTTAGCAAGTTCTAGGAAATTGACTAAAAAGCTACTTGAAATAATTAAAAGCTTTAGTTAAGTTGCAAAATATAAAGGATACCCACCAACTCATGAGAATTTTTATATGTTATCAACCAAGCTCAGCAGTAAGAGATAGAAAGAGATATTCCATTTAAAATATCTGTAAATATGTAAAATATTTGGGAGTTTACCTTCTGAGACAAATCCAGGAACTTTATAAGCACAATTACACACATCTAAACACTTAGAAAAATATCCGTTTCTCATGGATAGATTGAGCTAATAAAATAAAAACTACACTTCTACTAAATTTATCTACTTTTTCAATGCTATATCAAACTGAGAAAATATTAATTTATAGTGCTAGAAAAATCAATCAACAAATTCATATGGAATAACAAAATTCAAGAGTATCTAGGCAATTAATAAAAAAATGCAAAAGAATGTGGCCTAGCCACAAAGACCTAAAACTATATTATAAAGCAATGCTCATCAAAACCATTTGATACTGGCTGAGAAATAGAGTAGTTTATCAGTAGAATTAATTAGGTACACAGGACACAAAAGTCAATGATTATAGTAATCTATTTAATAATCCATAAACTCCAGAGCCTAGAATAAGAACTCACTATGTGACAAGAATCCCATGGGAAAATTAGAAAATAAAATAGTATGATTATATACATATAATCATACTATTTTCTATATACATATACATATAATATATATGTATATACGTATTACATATATGATTATATATACACATATTTATAGTTATCTTGCTGCACATGAAAAATCAGATGAAGAATTTTTTAAAAACCTGAGAAAGAAAAGAAAATGTAAGCAAACAACAACAGAAAGAAGGAAAATGCTAGTTGTTGTCCACACTCATTGTTGCTGTATTTGGGAAATGATGTAACCATTGTGCAATGCAATCTGGAACTATGACCAAGACTTATCAAACTATCCATATCCTTTGACCCAGGAATACAACTGCTGGGTCTGTATTCTAAGGAAATCACAAAGGATCTATGTGAGCAAAAATGTTTATATTAGTTCTCTTTTTAATAGCAAAGAATTTGAACCTGAGTAGATCCCATCAATTGTAGAATGTCTGAATAAGCTATGGTTCAATAAAAAAGTGATGAACAAGCTAATTTTAGAAAGGCTTAGAAATATTTACATGAATTGATACTGAGTAAAACAAGAACTATCAGGGGTACACTATACACAGTAACAGCAAGAATGAGTGAATGATGATTACATGGAAAGACTTGGTTCTTCTCAATGGTTCAGTGATCCAAAGTAATCTTTATAGACTTTGGACAGAAAATTCTATCTGCATCCAGAAAAAGAACTAGGGAGATTGAATAAGAATCTACTTATGTTATATTCCCTTCTTGTTTCTATTACTTTTTTTTCCCTCTCCCATAGCTTTTCTTTTTTGCTCTGATTTTTCTCCCCCAACATGATTCATAAAGAAATTTATATTCAGATAAATGATTTTTGAGGTAGTATGTGGGAAAACTGGGATATTAATTCAGTGTTGGTGGAGTTGTAAAATAATCCAACTATTCTTTCCTATTAATTTCTAGTCAAAGAAGGACAGACTTTTTCTTCTTTCTCCCAAGTGATCTCTTCTCAAGATTTAAGGTGAAAGTCTTTCCTTATCTACTTTCTCACTCCTTCAACCCAATCCACAAATTTTATTAGAATATTTTTAGGCATAATTTTGTTTTCTTCATTACAAGTTACTAAAACATAATCAGAGGGCAGAGCCAAGATAGTAGAGAAGGCACACACAACTGTCTGGGCCTCTCTCATACACTCATGACCTCAAAAATAGCACTTGACTGGTAAAATTAAAAAAGATTAGAAGTACAACTCACCAGCCAAAGATAATCTGGAAGACTGCCAGAAAAGGTTTGTCCTGAGAGGCCAGAGCAGACCAGTGCAAACAGGGAGGTAGGAGTGGCTGACCATGGGTGGGGGGGGTGATCTCTGTGGCTAGAAAAGTTATAGAGACAACTATACCATAGGCTGACTGCTTTGCCTTGATTATAAAGCAGTAAACCAGCAGAGAGATTAGAGCCAGAGGTAGAGGGTACTCTAAAAACACCAGAATTTAACAAGATCTGGCTATACCCACACCAAACTGGAAGCACAGATCACAGCACAGCTGTGCAGGGACAATCTGCAGCAAGGGGCTCTAGCAGGCAGTCACTAATCTGCATGGCAGGGGGGTACAGCCTGGGGTAGCCTCTAATCTGCACAGTGGGGGGCTCGGCCTGGAGCAATAGAACTTCCCCAGTCTGACTGTGCTTCCCTGAGGCAGAACCACTTCCAGTGCTGTGCAGGAATTCCCTGGGCAACTGCTAATACCCACAGCCCCATAGCAGGCTTTGGCTTCAGGTAGTGATACTTTCACTACTCAGTCTCTAGCCTCAGGGCAGTCACTAATCCATATAGCAGGGCTCTGCCCAGAGCACTGCAGCTAGTCTGTGCAGACCTGAATCACTTCCAATGGTTGGGAACTCTTTCCCAGAGCACTCCCATACCTTCTCACTTTTTGTAGAGGGTTAGCACCTATCCCTGCTTTGTAGAGGAAACTGGTAACCCTACAGGCTTTTAAAAAAGTGTGTAAAAAAGTCTAAAGGGCTATCTATAGATGGCTTCTATACAGAAAGAGAGCAGATTTTCAACCCAGAGGAGACTAATAGCATACAGTCTCCAGACAATTGTTGGTCCCTAACACAAAAGGCTCTCCTAGAAGAAACTGTTAAAAACCTTAAAAGAGAGCTAAAAGAAAAATAGGGAAAGGAAGGAGAAGGTATGCAAGAGAGTAACAACTTCTTGAAATGTGAATTGGAAAAGGTAAAAAAACTCCCAGGAAGTGCAGCAAAACAGAATTTGTGAATTTGAAAAGGTAAAGGGCTCTCAGGAAAGTAGGATTTGTGCATTGGAAAAAAAAAAAAAAAAAAAAAAAGAACCTAGTGAAATGGAAAAAAAAAAATCCATAGAACAAAACAACTCATTTAAAAACTCCATTGGACTTATACAAAAAGAAGTAAAAAATATCTAATGAAGAAAATAACTCATTAAAAATAAAAAATGAACAAATAGAAATGAATGATTCATTGAGATATCAAGAATCAGTCAAGCAAAACCAAAAAATTGAAAAATTAGAAAAAAAATGTTAAATACCTACTTGGAAAAACAATAG